>NW_024070211.1:18747542-18997514 GCF_014754425.2 Oryx dammah
TGGAAAACTCAGCAGTGGCCACAGGACTGGAAAAGGTCAGTTTTCATTCCAATTCCCAAGAAAGGCAATGCCTAAGAACTTTCACTTACACTTTTGTTAATTTCCTGTGGAAACCTTAAATCGTCTTACAGGTAGAGATAATAATAATAGTAACAATAACTAAAGAATAAAATGAAGGTCTCATCCCTTCATGTCAGATAAAAGGGGAAACAGTGGAAGCAGTGACAGATTTTATTTTCTTGTGCTCCAAAATCACTGTGGACTGTGACTGAAGCCATGAAATTGAAAGACACTTGTTCCTTGGAAGGAAAGCTATGACAAAATCAGACAGCATATTAAAAAGCAGAGACATCACTTTGCCTATAAAAGTCCATATAGTCAAACCCATGGTTTTTCCAGTAGTCATGTATAGATGTGAGTTGGACCATAAAGACAGCTGAATGCTGAAGAAATGATGCTTTCAAATTGTGGTGCTGGAGAAGACTCGTAAGAATGCTTTGGCCAACAAGGAGATTAAAGCAGTCAATCCTAAAGGAAATCAACCCTGAATATTCTTTGGGAGGACTGATGCTGAAGCTGAAACACCAATACTTTGGCAACCTGATGTGAAGATATGACTCATTGGAAAAGACCCTGATGCTGGAAAGATAGAAGGCAAAAGGAGAAGGGAGCGGCAGAGGATGAGATGGTTAGATAGCATCACTGACTCAATGGACATGAATTTGAGAAAACCCCTGGAGATATTGAAGGACAGGAAAGCCTGGCGTGCTACAGTCCATGGGGTCGCAAAAAATTGGACACAACTTAGCAACTGAACAACAACAATAAAATGAGGGTGAAAGGACAAAATCTTACTTTTTAGCTTCTCCACGATGAATTTCAGCCTAAGCCAGTGACCAGCCAGGCTCCATGACCTGTGAAGTTAAACTGAATTGGGAATACTTTTTCAGCAGGAGGTAATACTAGATACTTTGATACTTTGCACTTACCTTAACTAGCAGGAAATCTCTACAAGTGTACTTGCAAAGCACATTAGAAATATTGATACCTTCTTGCAAAGCTCAGAAATTTGCAATAGTGGAAGGGCCAATCACAAGGTTTAATTTGAATTTATTTATTTTTTCTTTATCCAAAATATCTTAATTTTTATTTCTCAGCACTCAAGAAGATTGGATGGAGTGAGGGCTTGATCCAGTGACCTAATATCCATACGTCCTTGTAAAGTCATTATTTCCTTTAGGAGTGCTGCAACAAAGTACCACAAACTGGGTACCTAAACAACAGAAATGTATTGTCTCACAGTTCTGGAGACTACAAGTCCAAAATCAAAATATTGGCTGAGTTGGTTCCTCCTGAGAACTATGAGAGAAGGATGTTATCTCTTCCAGGTCTCCCTCCTTGGCTTCTAGATGGCTGACTTCTTGTTCACCTGGTATTCTCTGTTATGCATTTTTCTGTCTAAATTTCCTCTTTTTATAGGGCTAGTCATATTGAACTGGGCTTTCCATGTGGTGCTAGCAGTAAATAACCCATTTGCCAAAGCAGCAGACATAAGAGACAAGGGTTTGATCCCTGGGTAGGGAATATCCCCTGGAGGAGGGCATGGCAACCCACTCTGGGATTCTTGCCTGGAGACAAGAGGAGTCTGGCAGGCTACAGTCCAAAGGACCACAAAGAGTCAGACACGACTGAAGTGAATTAGCACACACGCACATATTGAACCAAGGCCCTTCCGAATAACTTCATTTTAATTTGATTACCTGTGTAAAGAAGTTATCTTCAGGTAAGGTCACATTATGCAGTACTGGGAGTCAGCACATTGACATATGAATTTTAGGGGAACACAATTCAGCCCATTAGTGAGCATCTTAAGTCCTAGACTTCTTCTACCACATAGGATAGGCCTGTGAAACCTGCCTCCCTGTGAAGTTTCCCCTCAGTCTCACCTGTGTTTCAGCTAGGGGTGGCTGCTTCCTGGTTCCTGAGTTGAAATCACTCTTAATACTCCTGAAATTCAGAGCCAGGTCCTCAGAGCTCCCCCAGCCACACTGCTTTTCTGTCTTCAGAATGATCCAGCTGAAATGGTAACAGCTAACCCACTGGTTAGGTGGCCTTCCCACTTCTTCAGCACAGATGTTGTTTGCTGGAACGACTACTTTGTTTTCCTTACCTGCTTCTTTTGATTTGGAGTGTTTCCCAATTTCTGAACCTGTGGAGAAGCCACATGAATCTGAGGTTGATCTTACCATAATTCTTTCCCTTGACTCTATAAGCAGAATGGAATTTGGGACTCCTAGACCTAGAGTTAAATGAGCTTGATTCTCACTAATACATCATAGACCACAGAGTATTTGGTGGCCTTGCCTTTTGAAAAAGGTACATAGTTTTTTGTTCAATATAATCTCGAGTGGCCTCAGCCTGCAGTGGCTTGAAGCAGGATTTTGGTTCCCTGCCAGAAGCTGAGGTCAGCTGTGACAGTGAGAGTGTTGAATCCTAGCCACTAGACCATGAGGGTCAGTGGCTGGTGACAAGGCCCTGGCCTGTCAGCTTTGGGGAGACACAGAGATGGAAGCAGTGAAACAAAAAAAGCATATATTAGGAGGAAAAAGGGTACATGTGGATAGACACATGGGTGGACTCAGAGAGTTGTGTCTAATGGTAATCTGAATCACTATCAAGGGGCATTTTTTCCAAATTCCCTCTGGCTAATCATCCTGCCTTGCTTGGCTTTGGATCCATATTTGATTTAACTCAGGGTCCTCCCCTGTGTACATATCCATCTCTTAACCAAGATAAATTCTAGTGAAGAGACTTATGGGTAGGTTGCTACCACCTTCCATGGGGTGGTACCCCCTCCCTTTTTGATCCTTGAGGAGCCTTTTGGACATGTACAGTCAGGAATTTTATTTTCTTGGACTCCAAAATCATTGCAGATGGTGACTGCAGCCATAAAATTAAAAGTCACTTGTTCCTTGGAAGAAAAGTTATGACAAACTTAGCCTATTAAAAAAGCAGAGACATTACTTTACTGACAAAGGCCTGTATAGTCAAAGCTATGGTTTTTCCAGTAGTCATGTATGGATGTGAGAGCTGGACCATAAAGAAAGCTGAGTGTTAAAAAATTGATGCTTTCAAGCTGTGGTGTTGGAGAAGACTCTTGAGAGTCCTTTGGACTTCAAAGAGATTCAAACCAGTCCATCCTAAAGGAAAGGAATATTCATTGGAAGGACTGATGCTGAAGCTGAAGCTCTAATACTTTGGCCATTTGATGTGAAGAACTGACTCATTAGAAAAGACCCTGATGCTGGGCAAGATTGAAGGTGGGAGGAGAAGGGAATGACAGAGAATGAGATGGTTGGATGGCATCACCGACTGAATGGACATGAGTTTGAGCAAGCTCCAGGAGCTGGTGACAGACAGGGAAGCCTGGTGTGCTGCAGTCCACGGGGTCGCACAGAGTTGGACACCACTGAGTGACTGAAATGAACTGAACTGAACTGAATCAGGAAGATCTCCTTGATATCTAGAATGAGAAATATGTGGTCTCCTTATCTTTTATATGTGTGGGGCTCAGCTCTGCTCTGTCCCTGCCATTGCCAGCATCCACTGAAGGCAAAGTCCAGCTGTTTACCCTGTTCTGTCATTGTTTCTAACTGAAAATGTAAAAAGGAGGCTGGTTGTAAATTGTCTAACTTGGAGTCCATCTATCTCCTTCCTCGATTAATGTCTGAAAGGCTCATATAGGGATAAAATATTCTTCTCTACAATAAATCTTTGTCTTAGCTATGCTGTCTGAAGAAAAGCTTAAGAAAAGACTTGCGTACTTTTATAAGTCAGGCTATTTCTTGCAAGGGTCAATTTCCTAGCCAACATCTGGCCTGGTCTCTGGGCCCTGAGCCTCCACTGAAGTGTTTGGATTTGTCACAAACAGGTTAGATCCAAAAACCACTTGCTTTCAGCTTAACAAGCAGAGCCCTTACTTTATCGACAGCTGCTTGCTTGTGAACAGAATCACCATCAAACTGCAGTGTTCTGTCAAGGAAAGAATTCCAAGTGACACACAACTGAACTTGGACTTGTCTATCAGACCTCAAGGTCAATTGCAAACTCACGTTGCTACCAACTTAATGGTCCAATGTAAGTCTCTCAAACTGCAAAGTCAAAACATCCCACTCATACATTACGTACTAAAGTTCAAGGCCCAAAGCTATGTATCTCAAACTCATCCACATCTCTCTATGTGCTATTTTGATCCACAGAATCCATTCTTTCTTTCTTGAAGTTTCTGACTCTCCACAAAGAAGCTAGAGCTTGAGAGGGAACCATGAGTAGCATTCATCTTCTCATCCAAGTTCTCAACCAGCTGGGGAATAAAGCAGATGGCTGACCAAAATACTATCTGAATTTACAATAATGCTGATTTTGAAGAATGTGACATGTATCTAGGGGGAAGTGAACTTTATCAAACTGAGCCACTGAATTAGATCTACCCATTTGATAGCTCAAGCATAAAAGAATCTGCCTGCAATGCAGACACATGAGAAATGGGTTTGATCCCTTGATCAGGAAGATCCCCTGGAAGAGGAAATAACAACCCACTCCAGTATTCTTGCCTGGAGAAACCCATGGACAGAGGAGCCTGGTGGGCTATAGTCCATGGGGTCATAAAGAGTTGGACATGACTAAGACTTACTGTTATAGGAGAGATTCAATAATTCTCCATACACCTTACTTCCAGAAAACAACAGTTTTCAGGAAGCATTTGTTTGTTACCAGTTACAGGAGGGCTGGACCAACACAGGTACCCTCACATCATGAGACTGTTACTAACAGCATGAAAGAACAGACCAGAATCCATGCTTCCTGGGCCCAGAGGTTACGGAGAGCAAAAGGAAAGGAAGTGGAGGACTCTACATGTCCTATTCCTCTGTTTACTTCATCAGTAAAAACCTTTTTCCCTCCAGAAAGGAGAAGGTGGGAATGTCATGGTGAGGAAGTCCCTCTGCATGGAAGGGCCATCAGGCCTTGGAGTGAAAGAGATTCTGGCAATCATCTGTTGACTGTCAGAAGATGCACAACCTAAAAGCTGAGAGTTATGATTTATTTGGCAGACTTTCTGAGGACTTCAAGCCTAGGAAGCAGCCTCTCAGATAGCTCTGAGGGACTGCTCTGAAGAAGAGCGGGGATACAAAGGCGTTTTGCAACAAAGACCAGGTAGTCAGAACACCAAAATATTACTGTTAATTAAAGAAAACCAGATATCTCAAGTTAATGAATTTAGCACTTTTCTATGCATGGAAAGATGCAAGAGTCTGGGCTCATTGAGACCATTCCTTTGACATGCAGTTTAGCTACCTAGGGCCAGTAGCCTGCTTCTTTCCCATTCTGAGTTCCCTAAGGGCTCACCAGTGGGGGCAGCAGCAATGGCTGATAGCCACAGTATCTTTTGCTTGGTGATGTGGAGGCAAAACTTTTCATTCACACATCCCATCCTTATACCTCACCAATGGCATAACAACAACAACAACAAAATACTAGCTATTTCACACTAGCTATTTTTGTCTTCCATTTCTCTGCTTTCTCATTTTATTTTGGACCTCAGGACTCTTGGGCTGCATCTTAGATATACACAGCCCCTGAGTGTGGCATCCCCACAGAGGCCAGTTATCCCTGGAAAGTGATGCCATATTCCTTGACCCTCTATCAAAATAGACCCTCCAACTGTGGTGCTGGAGAAGACTCTTGAGAGTTCCTTGGATAGCAAGGAGATCAAACCAGTCAATCCTAAAGGAAATAAACTCTGAATATTCATTGGAGGGACTGATGCTGAAGGTGAGGCTCCAATATTTTGGCCTCTTCATGCAAAGAGGCACCTCACTGGAAAAAATGCTGATGTTGGGAAAGATTGAAGGCAAGAGGAGAAGGCGACAGTAGAGGATGAGATCATCCGATGGTAACACCAACTCAATGAACAGTTGAGTTGCTCAGTTGTGTCCAACTTTTGTGACCCCATGGATTGTAGCATGCCAGGGTTCCCTACCTTTCACCATCTCCCAGAGCTTGCTCAAACTCATGTCCATTGAGTTGGTGATGCCATCCAACCATCTCTTCCTCTGTCATCCCCTTTTTCTCCTGACTTCAATCTTTCCCAGCACCAGGGTCTTCTCTAATGAGCTGACTCTTTGCATTAGGTGGCCAAAGTTTTGGAGCTTCAGCTTCAGTATCAGTCCTTCCAATGAATATTCAGTATCAACTTCCTTTAGGATTGACTGGTTGGATCTCCTTGCAGTCCAAGGGACTCTCAAGAGTCTTCTCCAACACCACAGCTCAAAAACCCCAATTCTTTGATGTTCAGCCTTCATCATGGTCCAACTGTCATGTCGACACATAACTACTGGAAAAAACACAATTTTGACTGTATCGACCTTTGTTGGCAAAGTAATGTCTCTGCTTTTTAATATGCTTTCTAGGTTTGTCACAGCTTTTCTTCCAAGGAGCAAGCATCTTAATTTAGTGGTTACAGTCACCATCTGCAGTGATTTTGGAGCCCAAGAAAATAAAGTCTCTGTTTCCATTGTTTCTATATCCATTTGCCATGAAGTAATGGGAGGTGACGGAAAGATCTTTGTTTTTTGAATGTTGAGTTTTAAGCGAACTTTTTCACTTTCCTCTTTCACTTTCATCAAGAAGGTCTTTAGTTCCTCTTTACATTCTGGCATAAGAGTGGTGTCATCTGCATATCTTAGGTTATTTATATTTCTCCCGGCAATCTTGATTCCAGCTTGTGCTTCATCCAGCCCAGCATTTTATGTGATGTACTCTGCATGTAAGTTACATAAGCATGGTGACAATATATATCCTTGACATACTCTTTTCCCAATTTGGAGCCAGTCTGTTGTTCCTTGTCCAGTTATAACTGTTGCTTCTTGACCTGTATACAACAGATTTCTCAGGAGACAGGTCAGGTGGTCTGGTATTCCCATCTCTTTCAGAATTTTCCACAGTTTGTTGTGATCCACACAGTCAATGTCTTTAGCATAGTCAATGAAGCAGAAGTTTTTTTGGAATTCTCTTGCTTTTTCTATGGTCCAGCAGATGTTATCAATTAGATCTCTGGTTTCTTTGCCTATTCTAAATCCAACTTGAACATGTGAAGTTCTCAGTTCACGTACTGATGAAGCCTAGCTTGGAGAATTTTGAATGTTACTTTGCTAGCATTTGAGATGAGGGAAATTATGGTAGTTTGAACATTCTTTGATATTGCCCTTTGGGATTGGAATGAAAACTGACCTTTTTCAGTCCTATGGCCACGGTTGAGTCTTCCCTATTTGTGGCATATTGAGTGCAGCACTTTAAAAGCATTATTTTTTTTTTTAGGATTTGAAATTGCTCAGATGGAATTTCATAACCTCCCATAGCTTTGTTCATAGTGATGCTTCCTAAGGCCCACTTGACTTCACACTTCCAGTTGTCTGGCTTTAGGTGAGTGTTCATGCTTTTCACCTGGAATGTATCTAGTAGGTATGGCTGTTGTGAGAGGGTTCTGTAGAAGCACAGTGTAAATGTGGCCCTTCTTTGGGGGTGGTGATTTTTATTAGGCTATCTGGGGAAAAATAGGAACAATAAGAGCAAAGACACATTCTCTTGATAGATGATGAAATACATTCTTATTTTGGAATATAGGGCAAAATATACATGGATTATTAAGTAAACTAGTCTTTAAAGGAAACTGAAGCTGAGGCTCGTTCCATTAAGCTATTCTGCTGTTGTTTCTGAGACACACAGTCACTCTCTGTTGGTGTGGAATGGAATATGTGTATGTGTGTGTGATGTGTGTGTATGTGTGTGTGTATACTGGGGGTGGAGATATATATCATGTTTCAACACTGGGAAAAACACTAAAGTGGTAGAAAAAAGAAAAACTTTTGAGTCACATAAATCATGTGAACAAAGTCATTTTCTTGCTGTAACATTTTACAAGTGTCAATTTAAAAAAGGCACAACCTAAAAGTTGAGAGTTATATTTTATTTGGCTAACAAAACTTTAGGGGTGACTGCAGTGGCTGAGGATTTGATGGCAGACATTATATTTCCATCCTGAGTTCCCCCAGGGGCCACTGGCAGCAGGGAGTTGGCATGAGGGTGGTGAGAGTGGGGAGGTGGCTGTAGTGGCTGAAAGTTGCAACATCTTGCTTCCTAATATTGCAGGTGGCATTTTTTAGTTCACACAAGTAACCTAAATGAACTGGGTTCAGTTATTTGTATAAGGAGACACAATTAAAATTTCTCACCTCCTAGGGTTGTTGTGAGGACGGATTGAGTTAATATCCACCTAAGTCATTAATAGAGAAACTGTCACCTAGTGTGGGTGTAACTGAGCAGGATCCTATGGGGCCTTCCCAGGGGAGACCCTTCCTCCCTTCTCCTCTGCTTAGCTCCTCTCTGAAGAATCTAGATAACAGGTCAGTTCAGCTCAGTCACTCAGTCAGGTCCAACTCTCTGTGACCCCATGGACTGCAGCACGCCAGGCTTCCTTGTCCATCACCAACTCCCAGAGCTTCATCAAACCCACGTGCATTGAGTTGGTGATGTCATCCAACCAGAGCCACCTCACTGGAAAAGATGCTGATGCTGGGAAAGATCGAAGGCAGGAGGAGAAAGGGACAGCAGAAGTTGGACATCACCAACTCAGTGGACGTGTTGTTGTTCAGTCGCTCAGTCATGTCTGACTTTTGTGACCCTATGGACTGCAGCATGCCAGACTTCCTAGCCCTTCATCTCCCGGAGCTTGCTCAAACTCATGTCTGTTGAGTTGGTGATGCCATCCAACTATCCCTTTGTCTGTCATTCCGTTCTCCACCTGACTTCAATCTTTCCCAGTATCAGGGTCTTCTCTAATGAGCTGACTCTTTGCATCAGGTGGCCAAACTATTGGAGCTTCAGCTTTAGCATCTGTCCTTCCAATGAATATTCAGGACTGATTTTATCTGATGCAGATTTCCTGTTGAGAAAATCCCCCCCCAAATGGAGCCTAAGGACTGATAAAGTTAACCCCTGTGACATCACTCTGTCACCATCAGCTAATCAAAGGACTGTGCGTGAGCTGATCACAGACTCTGCAAATCCCTCTCTCACCTGGCTGTTAAAAATGCTTTGCTGAAACTCTTCAGGGAGCTGGAGGGATTTTTAGAGCATGAGCAACCCATTTTCGTGCATGGTCCTGCAATAAACCTTCCTGTGCTCCAAATACCAATGTTTCAGTTTGTTTGGCTTCACTAAGCATGTGCGTGGGGCAGAAGAACTTGTGCTAATTTGGGCTACTATTGAGAGGGGTCTATATTCATTCACTTGTTTATCTATTAGTTTGTTTATTCAGTCAGCTGACCATCCATTCACTTGTTTACTTATTAACCCACATCCATAAATCTTTCAGAGTCTTTTCGGTACATATATACTTTGTCAGTATAATATGCAATTATTAATGTTAATAGTATCCAAGTGCATAGTTCAAACTCACTAAAAGCATTTGGAAGTTCAGAGGAAAATAAAGTAACAGTCTTAAATAAGTTGCTGCTATTGGTATTAATTATAGAAATTAATAGAAAAGAGAGAATGAAAGATTTTAAAGTATTTTCAGAATGATCAATAAATACATATGTTTGGAATATTATTTTTTAAAATATTATATTTTATGTAATGAAATAATTATTTTATATTTTAATAATTTGACTTTCATTATATTCATATATAATTATTATTATATAGTTACTTTATAGAAATATACAATCACAGAAGGAAATGATGTCCCACTCCAGTATTCTTGCCTGGGAAATCCCATGGACAGAGGAGCCTGGTGGGCTACACAACAAAGAGTTGAACACAAGTTAGTGACTAGACAACATGAACAGATTATATTTAATACAATATTTGTGAGGTGATTGACAAAAGAGAAACAGACTCTCAGATAATAAACAATGAGAGGAGGAACGATATGGGCTCTTCAGGAGCAAGTTTCATGTTTTAGCAGCTCTGAGGATTCAATGGCAGATGCTGAGGGATGTGGTGGGCAGACTTCTGGGGCATTCTTCCAGAAAATACAACGATTCAAGTTTTGTGTGGTAGCTGATGGAGATGAGAAAAATGGACCCAGAGAATTTAGGAAGGAGTGAGTTGATGCTGGCCCAGGGTGATTAGTAAAAGTATCAAAATAGGAACAGGTGTAGTGGGTCATTATAAGAGACAGGCTGTGCTGATGTGAAACAGTCTTGTCCTGTTTGTGGCATTGGCCGGGCACTCGCCATATGCCAGGCCCTGTGTGAGCCATGCTTTCTGCACTTCAGCTCATTTAGCTCTCAAAACCACTCTTTGAGGTAGGTAATAGGCTTATGGCATTTTCTTCAGGAAAAAGAAAGTGAGAGATTGGTTTACATAAAGCAATAAATAAAGGGCAAAGTCAGAATTTCGACCCAGATCTAATGAACTCTGAGAAGACCATCGAGTCAGTTCTTCATATTCCTGTGACTATTATAGGAATTTGTTTGTGGAACATGAGTGTAGAATAGTTGGAAAATTTTCACCACTGCACAATGAAGCAATGACTGCTGACCTTCTGGAAAGAGGTCAGAGTTTGGATGGCATTCTGGAAGGCAAATTTGCATGGCAGAGAAAAGCAAGAAGGAATGAACATGACTAGTTGTTCTGAACACGACTAGTTGTCTGAGATCATGTGGTCTGGTAAATCTCCATGTGTCTGATCGTAAGAGAGACAGTAAAGTAAACGGTCAAAATTGAAATCAGGCTGATTGTATTCTTTGCAGCCAAAGTGGAGAAGCTCTATACAGTCAGCAAAAACAAGACCAAGAACTGACTGTGGCTCAGATCATGAACTTCTTATTGCCAAATTCAGACTTAAACTGAAGAATAGGCAAAACCACTAGATCATTCAGGTATGACCTATATCAAATCCCTTATGATTATACAGTGGAAGAGACAAATATTCAAGGGGTTAGATCCGATAGACAGAGCGCCTGAAGAACTATGGATGGAAGTTCATGACATTGTACAGGAGGCAGGAATCAAGACCATCTCCAAGAAAAAGAAATGTAACAAGGCAAAAAGGTTGTCTGAGGAGGTCTTACAAATAGCTAAGAAAATAATAGAAGTTAAAGGCTAATGAGAAAAGGAAAGACATACCCATCTGAATGCAGAGTTCTAAAGAATAGCAAGGAGAGATTAGATCATCTTACTCAGTGATCAATGTAAAGAAATAGAGGAAAACAATAGAATGGGAAAGACTAGAGATCTCTTCAAGAAAATTAGAGATACCAAGGGAATATTTCATGCAAAGATGGACACAATAAAAGACAAAAAATGTATGGACCTAACAGGAGCAGAAGATATTAAGAAGAGGTGGAAAGAACAGACAGAAGAACTATACAGAAAAGATCTTCATGACCCAGATAACCACAATGGTTTGATCAATCACCTAGAGGCAGACATCCTGACTGTGAAGTCAAGTGGGCCTTAGGAAGCATCACAACGAACAAATGAACAAAACTAGTAGAGGTGATGAAATTCCAGCTGAGCTACTTCATCTCCTATAATATGATGCTGTGAAAGTGCCACACTCAATATTCCAGAAAATACAGAAGTGGCCGTAGGACTGGAAAAGGTCAGTTTTTATTCCAATCCCAAAGAAAGGCAATGCCAAAAAATGTTCAGAGTACCACACAATTGCACTCATCTCACACGCTAGAAAACTAATGCCCAAAATTGTCCAAGTGAGGCTTCCACGGTACATGAACTGAGAACTTGCAGATGTTCAAGCTAGATTTAGAAAACACAGAGGAACCAGAAATCAAAATCACCAACATCCATTGGATCATCAAAAATGCAAAAGAGTTCCAGAAAAACATCTGCTTTTGCTTTATTGACTATGCCAAAGCCTTTGACTGTGTGGATCACAACAAACTGTGGAAAATTCTTCAAGAGATGGGAATAGCAGAACACCTGGCCTGCCTCCTGAGAAACCTGCATGCAAGTCAGGAAGCAACAGTTAGAACTGGACATGGAACAACAGACTGGTTCTGAATTGGGAAAGGAGTACGTCAAGGTTGTATAAGGTCACCCCACTTATTAAACTTCTATGCAGAGTACATCATGCAAAATTCCAGGTAGGATGAAGCACAAGCTAGAATCAAGATTGCCAGGAGAAATATAAATAACTTCAGATATGCAGATGACACCACCCCTATGCCAGAACATGAAGAGGAACTAAAGTGCCTCTTGATGAAAGTGAAAGAGGAGAGTGAAAAAGTTGGCTTAAAACACAACATTCAAAAAACAAAGACCATTCCATCACCTCCCATCACTCTATGGCAAATAGATGGAGAAACAATGGAAACTGTGAGAGACTTTATTTTCTTGGGCTCAAAAATCACTGCAGTTGGTGAATGCAGCCACGAAATTAAGATGCTAGCTCCTTGGGAGAAAAGCTATGACAGATCTAGACAGCATATTAAGAAGCAGAAACATTGCTTTGCCGACAGAGATCAAAGCTATGGTTTTTCCAATAGTCATGTGTGGATGGAAGGGTTGGACCATGAAGAAGTCTGAGCACCAAAGAATCAATGCTTTTGAACTGTGGTGGTGGAGAAGACTCTTGAGAGTCCCTTGGCCTGAAAGGAGATCAAACCAGTCAATCCTAAAGGAAATCAATCCTGAATATTCATTGGAAGGACTGAAGCTGAAGCTCCAATACTTTGGCCACCTGATGCGAAGAGCTGACTCATTAGAAAAGACTCTGATGCTGGGAAAGACTGAAGGCAAGAGGAGAATGGGGCAGCAGAGGATGAGATGGTTGGATGGCATCACTGACTTGATGCACATGAGTTTGAGCAAATTTGGGGAGCTGGTAATGGACAAGGGAAGCCTGGCGTGCTGCAGTACATGGGGTCACAAAGAGTCAGACACTGCCGAGTGACTGAACTGAATTGAACTGAAAAAAATTTACTTCCTATGTTAAATACAAATTTATACATTAAATGCTTAGATCTATGTTTGTTCTTCTGGTAAGAAATTTTCATATCACAAAAGAATAAGAGCTAAAATGAGACTGTTTTAGAGTAAATGTTATTTTTCTGTAATGATTAGTTAGTATTTAATCCATATATATCAGTTAATATTTACTTCTAGTTTCAAATTATAGAAAGCTCAACTCATATTAGCTCAAGCAAAGTTCAAAAAGGCCCTGGTCTTCAGGTCAGGCCAGAATCCAAAGGTCAAATAATGGCGCCAATTGCCCTTTCTCCTATTTCCCTTTGGTCTTCTCTTGGTTGACTTAATTATCAGGCAGAATTTTGACATATAATCTTGGATTAAAATGACCAGTTCTTTCCCTATTGATCTAAGTCATAGGAAAGACCTGACTGGGCCATAGACCTACCGTGTGATGAAAGACTGACCCTGGAACTCAAGCGCTCCAACCTGGAGATGGGCAAAAGGAATATCCCCAGTGGAAAAGACTCCAGCAAAGACTAACTATTGCACTTGAACCATATACTTGGCATTTATGAAGGATGAGAGCTTTATACCACTGAGTTTTTGCTTTCTATAAATAAGTTTGGTATTAGACATGTGATAAATCTGTATAGTCAAAGCTACGGTTTTTCCAGTAGCATTGTATGGATCTAAGAGTTGGCCCATGAAGAAGGCTCAATGCCAAAGAATTGATACTTTCAAATTAGGTTGCTGGGGAAGACTCTTGAGAGTCACTTGGAAAGCAAGGAGATCAAACCAGTCAATCCTAAAGGAAATCAATCCTGAATATTCATTGGAAAGACTGATGCTAAAGCTGAAGCTCCAATACTTTGGCCACCTGATGTGAAGAGCCAACTCATTGGAAAAGACCCTGATGTTGGGAAAGATTGAAAGCAAAAGGGGAAAGAGGCAGCAGAGGGTGAGATAGTTAGATGGCATCAACAACTCAATTGAAATGAATTTGAACAAACTCTGGGATATAGTGAAGGACAGGAAATCCTGGCATGCTGCAGTCCATGGGGTCGCAAAGAATCAGATATGACTTATTGACTGAACAACTACAGCAATGTATAAATTAAGATGTTTCAGACATATCACTCATTTGGGTAATGTTTGGGGCATGAGTATCTTCTTCCATGAGACACTATTTGCTTATATCAGTCACTAGCCTACAAGTCCTATAACCTAAGTATCCTGTTCACACAGCACAAATCAAATTATAGCATGGTCAGTACCACAATAATGGAAATCTCTCCTGACAAGCAAATCCCAGGCCTCAGCTGTGAGCATGGAGTTTAGAGTGATATTCAATAACCCCATTTCAGAGCTGTCCCAGAACATGGTTGTCTCTGTAACAGTGTATGGCAGGTAATCTGTGTTGAGTAGATCCTTAAGATGCTTTTTTTTTTTTCTTTGTGTTTTTCATTTGGGTGATTTCACTATTGATGAGCATTGTCTGGGAGCCAAAAAGGAAAATGACTCTCTGATTAGTTTGCATAATCATCACTGGCTTGTCAGAGGGAGTGTGAAATCTCAGGATGGATTAGAGATTTTCATAGGGCATGTTGCCATCAGGGGCTTCCCCCATGCCTTAGCAGAAAAGAATCCGCCTGTGATGCAGAGACCTAGTTTCGATCCCTGGGTTGGGAAGGGCCCCCTGGAGGAGGGCATGGCAGCCCACTCCAGTATTCTTGCCTGGAGAATCCGATGGACAGAGGAGCCTGGCAAGCTATAGTCCATGGGGTTGCAAAGAGTCAACAACAGCTGAAGATACTGAGCACATATGAATGCCACCATCAGAGCAATTCTAGCCAGGTAATGAACACAGCCTCCTTTTCCTACAGAAAATCATGCTGAGTAGATTCAAATGCAGACTTCAAGCTCTGCACAAAGTCTTATACCAAGAAGGGCAAGTCTGGAGAGTTAGTCAGGTTCTGACTGTGCTATCTAAGGAAAGTGGACTTCATCCCCTCTGTAGGGAATGTTTAAGAGAGTTTGAAAAAGTGATAAAATGAGATTTTCAGTTGAGAAAGAACATCCTGACAATGAATGAGGAATGGATTGGAGGAGCATTCCAGAACCAGTGCCCTTTCCTGACCCTCCTCCGCAGTTGGGCATACAACCCAGTCTTGGCCATTTACATCCTCTTCCTAAGACTTTGAGATTTAGACCTCTAAGCCACTCTGGGCGGGACCTGATTTTCCCAGAACTAGTTGTACAACTTTCTATTTGACTAAAAGAGTATCCTGAAAGCATTTCAATAACTTACTTTTCTGTTTAAATATGCCAGTGCTGACTTCCGTTTTTTATAACAGAATTGCTAAAAAAGTTAATTGCCTGCTATACTTAGGTCACCTTTCACAGAGATGCCTATAGACATCTGAGATTTAACTTCACCCATGAGTAAGCAGAAAAGAGCAGTTGCACACCATAGTATTAGACAAGATGGAAGGGGTTGGTTCAGCCCAACAGATACTAGCAAAGTTATCACAACCATAATTGAATAACAATGTGAAGCTAACAATAACCACTTTTCTAAATTTTCTACCATTTTACCACAATGTGGGCCTTTCGAAAGCATGGCTTCTGTCAGCTTGCTCTATATTAAGTGGCAAGAATTTTTTTAAGAACTGGGTCATCTGTGCACTAGACTTGTTTTCTGTGAAAATGCCAGCCAAATAATCAAAGGCAAATTGAATCAATTAAGTGTATAATAGGCCAAATTTATCCTAGGAGGCCTGTCATGCTCAAGAGATGATTTATTTGCATTTTACTTAGCAAAAAAATAAATGTTAAAACCATACAACCAAAAGTCAGATGGAATCCTCTTCGGCAGATGCCCAGAGGTCCAGTGTCCACAGGAGATGGGTGTGGGAGCTAGGCTTGTAAGCAAAGTCTTCCACAGTCCCTGGACATGCTTGAAGTACTTTCATAAAGAATCACCAGATAAACACTAAGAGCTGTTTAAAGAGCAAATTATTTAAATCATTATTTAAAGTAATGTTTTAAACTACCACATATGCTTTGGGAAATAGTCGTTTGTGTTAGTTGCTTGGTTGTGTCTGACTCTTTACAACTCCATGGACTGTAGCCTACCAGTTTCCTCTATCCACAGAATTCTCCAGACAAGAATACTGGAGTAGGTTGCCATTTTCTTCTCCAGGGGATCTTCCCAACCCAGGGATCAAACCTGGGTCTCCTGCACTGCAGGCAGATTCTTTGCCATCTGAGACACCAGGGAAGCCTCTAATTATTATTCTAATTTTGTCTTTTTAAAAAATTCTCTCTTGATTTTAAACCTTTCTCTTTTCTTCTTCTTGACCATTTTTCAAGGCTAAGAACCACTTTTTATTTTATTTTCTTAATTTTTCTTTCACATTGCTGGTTCACTGGGTTTAAGGTTGCTCTGGTATGTTAACTTTGTAACACTTGGTTTCCAGTTTCCTTTAATTTTCAAATCTTCAGTAGCCTAAATATTTATCTTGGTAATTTTTAAATTGGTGTAAATCTTTCTCTGAAAATCAATGTATTTTTCCTGAAATAGGTTATTACTTTATACTTAATTTTATGCTTCAACAGCAGATTGTCTTCAGTCTCTCTGCTAAGCTTTCTCTTTTCCCTAAACTTTGTCTTGGTTTCTATTTGTTATTCATCATCATTCACTATATAAAATGAAAAAAAAAAAAGGTTTCTGGCTGTTCTTAAGTTTTTTTCCTTACAACACAAAGCTGTTGTGTCAGCAGAGACAGATCTTTCAACAGAGAAGTGTCTTGCTGTTGGCATTACCCAAAGCAATGCTGTTTAGTTCAATGAGTTCAGTGAATGTAGTTTGGACATGAGTAGTGCTAAAAATCAAGTCAAAGCAGTTTCTTTATGTTTAACAAACAGTCTCCAGAAAAATCAGTGAATTGCTTATTTTCATACCTATGCTGGAAGAAGGCAATGGCAACCCTCTCCAGTACTCTTGCCTGGAAAATCCCATGGATGGAGGAGACTGGTGGGCTGCAGTCCGTGGGGTTGTGAAGAATTGGACACGACTGAGCAACTTCTCTTTCACTTTTCACTTTCATGCATTGGAGAAGGAAATGGCAGCCCACTCCAGTGTTCTTGCCTGGAGAATCCCAGGGATGGGGAAACCTGGTGGGCTGCCATCTATGGGGTCGCACAGAGTCAGACACAACTGAAGCGACTTAGCAGCAGCAGCGGCGGCAGCATACCTGTTGCTGAGGACTTGGATTATAGTGTCTAAAAGTTCGCTTCTGGCCAAGACCTGTCAAGTGAGTGACGGAAGATTCTGGCCTAGAATGCAAGTTTCTCAAATGTATTTCAGTGCTTCTGGGGGCCTTGGACAATGTTTCATGGTTTCATGTTTCAAACTGTGGCTTGACCACTCATTGAAAATTTGTGTCTTTGGGCAAGATTAGTAACTTATTTTCTCCATCATAATACTTTCCTGCCGGGGGCCACCGTGAGGAACTCTGCCCATGGCAAACGTCATGAGGAAGGAGGCTTGGCATACGCAAAGGCGTGATCAAGCCTCAGGAAACCCCCTGTTCCTGAGCATCTACCCCAAAACCAGAGTCTGTTTTATGCTCTCCCCCATAACCGTTTCTCTTGGAGAAGGAGTAAACGTGCAGTTCCAAGGCAATAAAAATTCCTGGGCATGACAAGAGTGTTTCAGCTTACGGACTCCTCTGAAGGTTATCTAGCCCACCTGTATAGGTTTGTCCGGCCACATGTGATTGTTTACAGCCTCCCAACCCGAGAGGCACGAGATGTTTTAGACTTACTTACTAAAGGCAAATTCTTTTGGGGAGTTAGAAATTATTAGTATAGTGGGTTGGTTAGGAATTATATTGGTGAAGGGTTTTTCATTTGTTGTGTCAATAATTGCTGCTAATTCCCTACCCTGGGTGTGACAAGGGTGTTTCAGGTCAAACCCCTCTGCTGACAGACTAGCTTGTGTGACAGGATTATCCATACTCCTGCCACTACTCACATGATTGTTTACTATCTCTCAACCATACACAGCACAGAGGGTTTTGGAGTATTTTGAGAGTCTTAATTAGCATAGGGCTTTTCTCATTGTTGAGTCAATGATTGCTGCCAGGCCTCCATATCCTTAGGCACCTGGGAATATATTAATCAATGTATTTGGAATATAGAAAAGGAAATATAGTAGTTTTTGATGTTAGCAATACTAGACTTTTTGAGTTAATGGATTTTCTCTTTTGTAATAGATCACTGTACTTTGTTAAAAATCACTGTGTCCTTGCCATGTAAAAATGTAACTTTATCACTATCTTAAGACTAAACAGATCTTAAGGTGAACATTGGTGAAAGGATTTTCATTTGTTGGGCTGATGTTTGCTGCTAAATCTCCATATTCCCTGCCCTTATAATGAATATAACTAGCATATAGGAGAAATAAGCATTAACCTTTAAGCATATAGGAGAAATAAGTATTAACCTTTAAGATTAATCATGTTAACCTTGGGTTAAATAAATTCCTTTCTTGATTGTAACTCACTACACCCTCACCCTATAGGAATGTAACTTTATTTGGAGGGTGGTGTCTGGTTTAAGAAAAAACACCCTTGGAAAAAATAAGTTTTTTGGTTATCAGAAAGAAAGGATCATAAAATGTCAGCAGGTCTCACTCATGGCCACAAGATGATGTAATATCCCTAAGACCTTTTTTTATACATTTATGTGACGCACCTGATTTTGATAAAGGTCAGGACTGCTGACCCCCGCGTGACTCTGTATTCATCCCTATGTGTAACAAAAGGTATATAAGCAAACCCCAAAATAAAGAAATCGGATCACTTTCTGGAAAGACTGATTCCCCCACATTGCTTCTTTCTTGCTCCCATTTCTCTGGCTGAATTCCCATCTAGATTCAGCCTCCTTTTCTCGACTAATTCTCCTACTACACTATCCATTTCTAATCTCTCTATATATCTGTAATTAAATGTGTATTTTTTCCAAGGACGCTGATGCCGTCCCCCCACCTTCGAATCACCCTGGATCCACCGGGGCTGGACCCCAGCACTTTCCTGATGAACTGTTGCATTAAACATGATGTCTATGAAGTATAGGGCTTCCCTGGTGGATCAGTGGTGAAGAATCCTCCTACAATGCGGGAGACCCCGGTTCTATCCCTGGGTTGGGAAGATCTACTGAGAAGGGAATGGCTACCCACTTCAGTATTCTTGCCTGGGAAATCCCACGGACAGAGGAGCCTGGCGGGCTGCAGTCCATGGGGTTTCAGAGAGTCAGACATAGTTGAGTGACTAACACTTTCACTATGGAATGTACATAGTGTGTTTTTAAGATCATGGTTATTACCATTATTGTTGTTAGTAGCAATGTTAGCTTTAGGATAAGGTTTCCCAATGCTTTTGTTCCGCAGTAGGAGTACCAAGTTAACTGTTTCCTTACTCCTGAGAAAGTTTAAGTGTCATTAAAGATATTTTGAGCTATGATTTCTGAGCACTAACATGACTATGAAAAGATAAAATACAATACAGCTCAACCTTACTCATTGTCAGCCTACTCATTGTCTCTACTTGAATGTCTAATGAATGTATGGAGCTCAAACTGCCCTAAATTAAATTCCTGGTTCCTGATCCCCTCACACGTGCTCCACCCATGTCCTTCCTCACATGGTTGCTGGTACCTCCAACCTGCCAGTTGCCTAGACAAAAAGCTTTGGAGTCATCCTTTAATTCTCTCTTTCTATCCTGGCTCATATAAAATCTATCAGCAAATCCTATGAATTCTACCTTCTTACCTATTTTATTTCATAGCCTCCCAACCAGTTTCTCTCCCAACCAGCTTCTGTCCTTCCCAAAGCCAAGGAAATGGCTTATTCTATTTTATTCTCTGGAAAGGACATGGTGTATCAAGGGTGTCTTCAACAACTTGACATGTTATGGAATGTCTCTTCTCAAAAATGTTTAGTGCTTCCGTTTTATTCAGAGTAAAAGCCATAATTTGCTAAAACATACCATGCCACATGGCCTAGCTCTCTGCTTTTGCCTCACTTTCTTAGGTGATGTGCCTGAAGTTTTGCTACTCTTTAGGCTTGTCGACTTTTTAAACTGATGTTTCTGGACTACCTTATCAAAAGGATTTAAGGAGACATCTAGAAAACATAAGCATCTTGATCATGATTTTAAAGAGAGTCTCTGGACATTTCTCTTTTGTATCTTTGATTCTTTATACCTGTGACTTGGTAACAAGATGGTTTGTAACTGACAAGAATTTTTTATTTCCATTGAAACCTTGCCAATACTAATAACCTCGAACCATCATTTTCACCTTAGAGGTGAGAAATTTTATTTATTTAGTTAAAACATTCATTAGATACTATTTTTTAGCAAAGGCAAAAATGACAATGAATCTGGGGAGGACAGCAGTTATAAACTGATCATGCATACTAGAACTCAGAATAAAATGTTGTTCACTGGTCAGTATTCCCTTCTGTGTGGACTTATATCAATCATATGTGCTCGAATGGTATGGTCCTTATAGCAGCACACTCTTCTGTGCCTTTTTCTTTTTCATATGAACCTACTCCAGTGAGCACTGGTGTTTATATGGAAACACATGCATCCTAAAAATAGTAGTGAGTACCTTGTGGAAGTAATAACCATTTTCTTAATAAAATTCTTGATGCCTGGTTGATGCTGTCAGGAACACACCATTCCTTTCCCTCATAACAGAGAACAGATTATTTATAATTAGTTTATTGGTGAGAATGCCTTTCATCTTCTGCACATTTATGAGGTTAATAGCTTTGGGGCAGTCCTGTGTAATTTTTTAAACATCTTCTTTGGCATAGTCACGCTTGTGTGCTGTTGAACTTGTGAACTCAGCTAACTTATCTATCGAGCATACTTTGCTAGGCTCTTTTGTAAAGCATTTCTGTTTTGGCATCAGAA
Source organism: Oryx dammah (assembly GCF_014754425.2). Lineage (NCBI taxonomy): Eukaryota > Metazoa > Chordata > Mammalia > Artiodactyla > Bovidae > Oryx > Oryx dammah. The sequence goes on from NW_024070211.1 coordinate 18,768,530, forward strand.
TAAAACAAACAAACAAAAAACCAATTGTAATCTCAGAGATATAATGGAAAAAGAAACAAAGTATTATGGCAAGCAGTGTCTTTCAAATTCTTGTTATATAAGTAAATATCTGCAAAAAAACATATAATTTCAGATTTCCATGCTAAATCTTCATTCATCTGTGGCATTGCTCTGGTCATCAACTTTTTAATATAAAGAGTAGAGTGAAAGCTATACTGTAGGATAAACAGTGGAGAAATAGTTACTGGTGGGAAGTTCTGACCAAGTGGGCATGAAACTGAATGACTTTGAGTTCAGATTTCATTATTTAGAGTTATTAAACACAAAACTCAAGAACTAAAAGTATGACCAGTCTTTTACTGGTCAAGCTTCCTTCTTCAGATATTATGTGGGTCTAGATTTAGAGGAACCGTCTGATCTTCATGGATAATCCAACTTTTGTCCTTTTTGCTCAGTGGAAATACCAAGTTGGGAAACTGAATAATTAATAATAAACAACTGAATAATAAACTGAATAATAAATAATAAACAACTGAATAATTAAGTAAGCACTACACTACAGTTACAAGAGACACATTGTGGCAAACTTCTCTAATCCTAGGAATTTTTTCCTCTCCTCTGTACTCATTGGCCATATGGTTAGTTTCTTTAAAGCTCTTAAGAGAGAAAAGGCAGAGGAACCAGAGATCAAATTGCCAACATCCGCTGGATCATGGAAAAAGCAAGAGAGTTCCAGAAAAACATCTATTTCTGCTTTATTGACTATGCCAAAGCCTTTGACTGTGTGGATCACAATAAAGTGTGGAAAATTCTGAAAGAGATGGGAATACCAGACCTCTTGAGAAATCTGTATGCAGGTCAGGAAGCAACAGTTAGAACTGGACATGGAACAACAGACTGGTTCCAAATAGGAAAAGGAGTACATCAAGGCTGTATATTGTCACCCTGTTTATTTAACTTATATGCAGAGTACATCATGAGAAACGCTGGACTGGAAGAAGCACAAGCTGGAATCAGGATTGCCGGGAGAAATATCAATAACCTCAGATATGCAGATGACACCACCCTTATGGCAGAAAGTGAAGAGGAACTAAAAAGCCTCTTGATGAAAGTGAAAGAGGAGAGTGAAAAAGTTGGCTTAAAGCTCAACATTCAGAAAACGAAGATCATGACATCCAGTCCCATCACTTCATGGGAAATAGATGGGGAGATGGTGGAAACAGTGTCAGACTTTATTTTTGGGGACTCCAAAATCACTGCAGATGGTGATTGCAGCCATGAAATTAAAAGACGCTTACTCCTTGGAAGAAAAGTTATGACCAACTTAGATAGTATACTCAAAAGCAGAGACATTAATTTGCTGACTAAGGTCCGTCTAGTCAAGGCTATGGTTTTTCCTGTGGTTATGTATGGATGTGAGATTTGGACTGTGAAGAAGGCTGAGCGCCGAAGAATTGATGCTTTTGAACTGTGGTGTTGGAGAAGACTCTTGAGAGTCCCTTGGACTGCAAGGAGATCCAACCAGTCCATTCTGAAGATCAACCCTGGGATTTCTTTGGAAGAAATGATGCTAAAGCTGAAACTCCAGTACTTTTGCCACCTCATGTGAAGAGTTGACTCATTGGAAAAGACTCTGATGCTGGGAGGGATTGGGGGCAGCAGGAGAAGGGGATGACAGAGGTTGAGATGGCTGGATGGCATCACAGACTCAATGGATGTGAATCTGAGTGAACTCTGGTAGATGGTGATGAACAGGGAGGCCTGGCGTGCTGAGATTCATGGGGTGGCAAAGAGTCGGACACGGCTGAGCGACTGAACTGAACTGAACTGAAGAGCACCAACGAGGAAAGCATTATAAGCAATTTTTAATCTAAATGTCTATGTGTTCACATAGATTTGAGTGTTGCCATGATTGATGCTCATTTCCAACATTTTCCCAATCCTTGCATGCTAAGTGGCTTCAGTCGTGTCCAACTCTTTGCAACCCCATGGACTATAGCCCACCAGCCTCCTCTGTCCATGGGATTCTCCCAGCAGGAATACTGGAGTGGGTTGCCATGCCCTCCTCCAGAGGATCTTCCTGACCCAGGGATTGAATTTGTATCTCTTACATCTCCTGCACTGGCAGAAGTGTTCTTTACCACTAGTGCCATCTGGAATGCTCTCCCCAGTGCTTTCCACTGAATTGTTTTATCTTTATTATGTAGCATTTTAACCAGACTTGTGCCTGATCAACCAAATTAATTTTCCTTTCTTTCAAGGACTTCATCCTGATCTTGCTTGAAATGTGATGTGCCATTTGAATGGAAGATAAACCAGTCTCATCTTACCACACAAGTAGCAGGAGAGAAAACAGAGAGTTGACTCAGCGCAATTTACATTTCCTATCTCTTGTTGAAGGCAAAATATATTTAGACCTGTGGGAAATAAGGTATCAAACATTATCCTGTGGTGGCACTAGTATCTTATTTTACTTTGTTCCCTAAGGATGGAATATTGTGGCAAGATATAGGGAATGTGATTCTCCAAAAATGCTAAGCTTCATTTTAGTTTCTATAGTAGCTTTTCTTTTCTTCATAAGCTTATGGCATTTATATTACTTTTCTCTTATTTTTCTTCTTATTCAGTCATTTAATTAAATGGTCTATGATATAGTTCCAAAGAAGGTCTAAAATATCTCCATCTGACCTCCTCTTTGGTGAGGAGAGCTTCCTGCTTTTGCGTTAATGAGTGGACTCAAAATCCATTCCCCTTGAAATTGGACTGAACTCAGAGACTCACTTTAAATTCTATTTACAGAAAAAAAAAATCAGGAAAACATATGAGATCTAAGATTGCAAGGAGATCCAACAAGTCTATCCTAAAGGGAATCAGTCCTGAATATTCAATGGAAGGACTGATGCTGAAGCTGAAACTCCAATACTTTGGCTACCTGATGTGAAGAGCTGACTCCTTTGAGAAGACACTGATGCTGAGAAAGACTGAAGGCGGGAGGAGAAGGGGACAACAGAGGATGAGATGGTTGTATGGCATCACTGACTCAATGCACATGAGTTTGAGTAAACTCTGGGAGTTGGTGATGAACAGGGAGGCCTGGTGCACCGCAATCCATTGGGTCACAAAGAGTCGGACACGACTGAGTGACTGAACTGAACTGAACTGAACTGAAGATCACAATGGACAACAGGACAGGGTGGAAGTAAGACTCTCTGTCTCTTAAGACTAGGTCAGATAAGTCTTAGGTCTTCCATTTGGGTCTCTTGAAATGTTTCCTCTCTTGAAGTTTCTTGTTGAAACCTAGCTTCTCTGTTTCATGAAGCCTCAGTCACATGGAGAGAACATGTGTAAGTGTTCTGGTAAACAATCACAACTGAGGCCAGGCTTCTGGTCACTCCTGCATAGTATCAGGCATCTATTTGAAGTAACTTTCAAATGATTCTTGTGTTTGGCCATTTGAGTCATGCCTGGTCAATTGAATATTCTCCACTGTGGCCCAGACATCATGAGAAGTAAAGAATCATCCCTTCTCTGCCCTTTCTGTCATGACCACAGAATCTGTGAGCATGTCAAATGGTTCTTGCTTTACACCACAGTGTTCTATGACTGGTTTTAATGTCACAATAGATAATTGTAACAGAATTCACCCAAGAACAGAGTGTTCCCATAACAGAAACTTAAAACTTATCTCTGTCTTTGAGATGAGATTGCAAGTGGAAAATGAAAGGGTTTTGCAGCTTCTGCTAAGACAATTTGGAAGGATGTCAAAGAGAGTATTAACAAATGCTGAAAGGTCAGTAAAATAATTATTAAGGAAATTGGAAAAAAAAAGTTGGACAACACCGTTGAGTATTCAAATTATCATGTGGTGATATAGAAAATAAGACTAATAAATTGGTGGGTTTCTTAATGAAATTTCCAAGCAGAATTACCAACTTGCTTCTCTTAGTACATTATAAGTACATTATAAGATGTAAGGAAAGAGAGAGATAAGGTTAAAAAGGAAATATATAGTTTTCAAGCAAAATTTAGTAAAACTGTTCAAATTAATAAATAAATAAAACCCATGACTTTGTGGGCTGAAAAACTTAACTGATTTTAATTCCCAAGCTCTCCGAATGAGAAAAGATTCTCAAAGAGAAGACATCTGGGCAAAGATCAAATTCAGAGCACTGTTAGGAAAATATAGTCTTGGAGTAAGGATGAAGCTAATGGCTAATGGTGTGCCTGTAAAACATTTTGTAAACTATAGAAAGGATTTAAAATAATGCCTCAGGGGTCTGTTCATACAGCCTCGGATTCCTAGGCATCTAAAGGCATACTTTACAGACACTCTCTGTTAAACAATTTAAGGAAATTATCCCACTGCATCTTCATGAGGGGCCGTGGAAAAACAAAAGCTATCTCAAAGAAATCTGTGGATATTAAGTTTTTTCAAGTGGCTTGAGCACCAAAAGATAATTCATAGAAACTCCACCAAGTTTTAAAGAAATTATATTGGCAGAAATGCTACTGTTGCTATAGTTGTTCAGTCGCTCAGTTGTGTCTGACTCTGTAACACCATGGACTGTAGCACACCAGGCTCCTCTGTCCTTCACTATTTTCTGGAGTTTGCTTAAATTCATGTGCATTGAATTAGTGATATTATCTAACCATCTCATTCTCTGCTGCCCCTTTCTCCTTTCTCCTTCAGTCTTTCCTATCATCAGGTCTTTTCCAGTGAGTCGGCTCTTAGTGTCAAGTAGCCAAAGTACTGAAGGTTCAGCTTCAGCAGTTGTCCTTCCAAAGAATATTTCAGGTTGATTTCTTTTAGGATTGACTGGTTTGATTTTCTTGCAGTCTAAGGGACTCTCAAGAGTCTTCTCCAAAGGAATGAAAGGAATCAGTTCTTTGGTTCTCAGCCTTCTTTATGGTCCAACTCTCAAATCCATAAATAACTACTGGAAAAACCATAGCTTTGATTATATAGACCTTTGTCAATAAAGTAATGTCTCTGCTTTTTAATATGCTATCTAGGTTTGCCACAGCTTTTCTTTCAGGGAGTGTCTTTTTCAAGTGTCTTTTATTTTCATGGCTGCAGTCACCATCCGCAGTGATTTTGGAGCCCAAGAAAATACAGTCTGTCACTGTTTTCATTGTTTCCCCATCTATTTTCCATGACATGATGGGACCAGTTGCCATGATCTTAGTTTTTTGAATGTTGAGTTTTAAGTTAGCTTTTTCACTCTCCTCTTTCACTTTCATCAAGAGGCTCTTTAATTCCTCTTCACTTTCTGCCATAAGGGCAGTCTGCATATCTGAGGTTTTGATATTTCTCCCTGCAGTCTTGATTCTAGCTTTGCTTCATCCAGCCTAGCATCTCACATGATGCACTCTTCACATATGCTAAATAAGCAAGGTCACAATATACAGCCTTGACATACTCCTTTCCCAATTTAGAATCAGTTCATTGTTCCAGTCTCAGTTCTAACTGTTACTTCTTGACCTACATACAGATTTCTCAGGAGGCAGGTAAGGTGGTCTGGTATTCCCATCTCTTTAATAATTTTCCACAGTTTGTTGTGATCCATGCAGTCAAGGGCTTTACTATAGTCAATAAAGCAGATGTTTTTCTGGGATTCTCTTTGAAAGATGAAAGGTGAAAGGTGAAGTCGTTCAGTCGTGTCTGACTCTTTGCGACCCCATGGACTGTAGCCTACCAGGCTCCTCCATCCATGGGATTCTCCTGGCAAGAATACTGGAGTGGGTTGCCATTTTCTTCTCCAGGGCATCTTCCTGACCGAGGGATTGAACCCAGGTCTCCCGCATTGGAGGCAGACGCTTTAACCTCTGAGCCACCAGGGAAGCCCTAGTAAGCCAAAACAGAAGAAAAATATTTTGTGTGATTGATTGGAATCAATTAGATGGACTGAGTACACAGTGACTTTAGGTTTCATCTCATTATGTCATAATAGGGGTGGTTTTACACTGTCCCTGGGCCATAGCTCCTTGTCACTGTCTCAGTATTTGCAATGTCTGCTGAAAGGACCTGAACATGGTCATGACAAGGTTAAATCTTGCCTCTCTCTATACTGTCCTTCGGTGGAAGCTAACAGTGTTTTCCCTCTGCTATTTTCATTTACTCTGCTTCCAAGGCTTAATATATTTCCCTATTGATAAAACATTCTTCTTTTAAACCTGTCAGTAAAATCAATCAGTCTACCTTGGAGACATTGGTATCTGAGATCTTTCTGTATTAAAATGCATTTGCACTTTTATTTTTCATGTTTTGCATACTTCCCTAATACTTCCAAAGCTTTCATTCTATGCCTGTCCATAGTTATACTACACTAGGGAATGATCCATATATCTATGATTCACAGTGTTTATGAGGTATTCTTTGCTTTTAAATATTAATTCAGATACAATGTCATAACATGTTGAAATTTTTTCCTAGTAGCTTGACATTCTGTAATTTTTCTGGCAAGCCTGTGTCCACAAATTGTTCCTTATTTCTTTCTCAATCAAGTTAACAATTGCTACATTTATGATACTGGTGTGTGGTACTCTTTGAAATTGCCTCACTTCAGTGTGATTTTGTCATATTTGCAGTGAAATTTTATTTTCCAAATCCATTTGTTTACTAGCGTTGGGAATCCAATTTCCTGTAGATATTAAAAGAGGGATTTATTGTTTTTGTAGCCAAAGGCATGATCCTGGGCCTCAGATTCTGTCATTGCAATGCTGGATAGTTCTGTCCTTTGATTTCATTGATTTCATTTGCTGATACTATTGATGATTTCATTCATGTAGCTTTGGAAGATAATTCTAAAGAGTCCCAAGTTACATCATCTTTATGGCCTCATATGTCAGAGGAAGAACAATGTTATTGCTCCCTCCATTCATACATACTCAAAGTTTTGTAACTTGCTCTTATTTTTTTTTTCTCTTGTCTTTGAGCTTTTTTTTTTTTTTTGACTAGTAGAATGGAGTGCTTTAATTAGCCTATGTATTAATAGACTGCTTATGAAGGCAAACTATGAGAACCAACCACTTCAGGATCCATGTAATAGAAAGGAGTGGTATCCCAAAGGCAGACTGGACTTTTAGCAGATGAACAGCAAATGACACTCTGGGAGTGATATTAACAGACAGTCTCATATTTATATACACATGCTGTGTGCTATAATGATTACAAAGGCACTGATGATGTCAGCTTTTGTTCTTTGTACATGTGATATGTATAAAGTAATTGTGAAAGTATCTGAAAACATATGTGACCAAAACAAAGTTCAATTATAGGGATTGGCAAACTATAGCTCATGGGCCAGACCTGACTCTTTGCCTGTTTAGTGAGTAAAGTCATATTGGAACATGGCCACACCCATTCCTTTACTGTCTGTGGCTGCTTTTACTCTACAACAGATTGAGCAGCTGTGATAGAGACTGTTTAGCTTACAAAGCCAAAAATATTTATTTTCTGGTCCTTTACAGAAAAAGTTTTCTGATTGCTCTTCTATTAGAAAAAGATTTTCTTATTGAATTGAGTAATAAGTTACGTTAAGTCACTCAGTCGTGTCCGACTCTTTGCGACCCCCATGGGCTGTAGCCCACCAGGCTCCTCTGTCCATGGGATTCTCCAGGCAAGAATACTGGAGGGGGTTGCCATTTCCATCTCCAGGGGATCTTCCCAACCCAAGGATTGAACCCAGGTCTCCTGTATTAGAGGCAGATGCTTTAACCTCTGAGCCACCAGGGAAGCCCATTGAGTAGTAGGTAACTAGTAAATAAGACCAGGAAGAAGCAGTTGATTGTCTGAGTCAGCAGAGGTAATTGACATGGGAATGTGTCTTACAGCTAATCTATCTTTAGATTTATCTGGGTAAACTGAGATTAATTCATTATGGTGAATTTTTGTTCTTTCTCACACTCTTATTTCAGAAGCAAATTCTGTTCTAAGACATTTCCAGAACTAGGGACCAATGGACTGGCAGAAGAAATTTTCTGAATATTGCCATGGAGAGATAGATCCATGGGGTTTCAGATGATATTTTCAATGAAAGCACCTGAGGATGAATCAGAACTGACTCAGCTTCTGGAGTTTGTCAATTCATTAAATTCCACTTCACAAGTTAACTTTATATCTTAGTCAGCTTCAGCTGCCATGACAGAATTCCATAGGATGGGTAGCTTAAGCAACAAAAAATTATTATTATGGTTCTGGGGGCCAAAATCCAAGATCAAGGTGTCAGAGAGCTAGGTTTCATTTTGAGGCCTCTTCTCTTAGCTTCATGTTTCTGTGCTCACATGATCTCTTCTTTATGTGTGGACAGAAAGAGGGAGAAAAAGCTCTCTTGTATCTCTTATATTTATATAAGCACCAATCCTGTCATGAAGGCTCTACGCTCATGACCTCCTCTAACCCTGGTTATCTCCTAAAAGCCCCAACCCAAATACCATCACATGGGGGCTTAAATCTCCAATATATGAATTGTCAGGTTGAAGGGAACCCAGACATTCCATCCACATTTCCAGTGTCAAAATTTTGCATGTGCATGTATGATGATGACAATCCATGGTCAGAAAAATTGGAGAGAAAATTACTGTAATCATTCAACAAGTATTTATCAACCTCTTTAGATGTTTTAGTTTTTATCCTTCAGTAATGTACATTTCTTGACCTCAAAGGTCCACAGCAAAACTCAAAATTTTTCAATCCAGTTTGGTATACTCAGAGAATTTCATAATAAAAATTAGAAACTTGGAAGTCATCTTTAATACCTTCTTCTCACTTATGCCAAGTCTTACCAATTTTGCCTCAAAAAGAAAGTGAACGTGAAAGTTGTTTAGTAGTGTCTGACTCTTTACAACCCCATGGACTATACAGTCCATGGAATTCTCCAGGCCAGAATACTGGAGTGGGTAGCCTTGCCCTTCTCCAGGGGATCTTCCCAACTCAGGGATCAAATCTAGGTCTCCTGCACTGCAGGCAGATTCTTTACCAGCTGAGCCACTAGGGAAACCCAAAATATATTTTAAAGCCATCTATGTTTTACTATGTCCATCACCACCCACTCTAGTCAAGGAAACCAGGAAACTATCTGTTGCTATTTGAAATAATCTCCAGACTACTCTCCCTTCTCTCATTCTTATGATTCCCATGTGTGTATCTTCTGGGCAGTCAGAGTAAGTTTTCAAAACACATCAGAAATATCTGATTGTATTATATAAATACTGTGAACACTACTTTGGCCATCCATTGTTCTTCAGGACTAGTCATGACCTTAAATGCTCTGCCTTGTCTGTATCTATCTGCCTTTACAACCTCTTCTTATCCTTACTCTTACTCTCCAGGCATACTGCCTATATTCTTATTCCTTATTTCCCTTTACTTTCCTCCTTCCCTACTGTCTTAGTCCATTCAGGCTGCTATAACAAATTATCATAAACTAGGTGACTTGTAAACTATGGAAGCTTATTTCTCATAGTTCTGGAAGCTGAGAAATCTAAGATCAAGTTACTGGCAGATTCATTGCCTGGTGAAGCCCAGCTTCAACACTGACCATGTCTTTTCACTATAACCTCATGTGGTGGATGACACGGGGGTTCTCAGGGACTGTTCTACAAGGGTATAGTCTCATTCATAACCTGCTTACCTCCCAAAGTCCCTACCTCAAAGGATGATCAGACTTGGGATTAGGTTCTCAACACAGGAAATGTGGGGGGATACAAGCATTCAGCCCTGAATCACTTCTACTTACATTAGAGATTATTTTTCAAGCTCATTCTCAACTCAAGGGCTTTGCCCTTGCAGTTCTCTCTTCCTGGAATACTCATATCTTCACATGGTAGACTTGTCCTTGACATTCTAACCTTGGATCAAATGCCATTATCTTAAGGACATCTTCCTTACTACTAAAAAATCACTCTTTTAATTTGAATACATTTTCCTGGTTACATCTCTTGTTTACTTGCTGCTGCTGCTTTTTTTTTTTTTTTAATATTTGTAGTCTGCCTCTTTCACTAAAGATAATGTGACTGTATATCTTCAGTGTTGGCATAGTGCAAAACTGAATAAATGGATGAAAACATTAAAATGAAAACACGAAATAGCATTGTCTCCCCAACTTGATTTTAAAGAAAAAAATTCACACTTTATGGAAAGTCAGTACAGTTGAGTAATTAATATATATTCTGAAACAAGTAGCTTGATTTGAAATCCAAGGTCTGCCATTTACTAGTTACATAATCTTAGGTTCAACCTTGAACTTTGATTTTCTTATATTAAAAAAATAGCTATAATATTTACCTTGTAGGTTTTTTATGAGAATCACATTGAGTTATCATAAGTAATGAACTGAGAATACTCTGTAGCACACAGTCAACTAAGTATTAGAGTGTACATTAAATTAACTTTCATTAATAATATTTATAATATTCAATAATAATATTTTATTAGTGAGTTATACTAAAATGAATCTAGCAAAAGTTTATTGACAAAATGGCTGAACATAGTTTGCAATTTTATACTTAAATGAACAGGAAAATAACAGAATCTTTTTTTAAATTATTACAAAATAAGACAGAGAAGGACCTAAATTCTAACTAAAATATTGACATAACATTTGTATGGCACTATGGCTCAGATGGTAAAGCATCTGCCTGTAGTGCAGGAGACCCGGGTTCGATCCCTGGGTTGGGAAAATCCCCTGCAGAAGGAAATGGCAACCCACTCCAGTACTCTTGCCTGGAAAATTCTATAGAATGAGGAGCCTGGTAGGCTACAGTCCATGGGGTCACAAAGAGTCAGACACAACTGAGTGATTTCACTTCTTCATACTATATACAAATAATGTGCCCCATGGCAAGTAATGTCATACTCCCATCATCCTAAGACATATATATTATCAATAGTTTAGGTATTGGAAAATAGAGGTGTCATGAAGTTCATTCACTTGCCCAAGGCCCCTATTTCTAGACCTATAGAGTCAAACCTTGAACACAACTCTCTGGACTGCGTATTCTGAACTTTCCCAGTATGCTGTCTCACACCTTCTGTTGTAATATCCATCAGGCAGTCTATGCACATGTTTGAGGCAGCAGCAAAGCAGGAATCCCCCATAAATGAGAAAAATATTTGGAAATAAATATTTTTGACTGATGCTGAAGCTCCAATACTTTGGCTCCTTGATGTGAAGAGCCAACTTAGTATAAAAGACCCTGATACTAAGAAAGATTGATGGCAGAAGGAGAAGGGGGCGACAGAAGGAGAAGAGGGCCATGAGATGGTTGGATGGCATCACTGACTCAATAGACATGAGTTTGAGCAAATTCCGGGGGATGGTGAAGGACAGGGAAGCCTGGCGTGCTGCAGTCTACAGGGCCGCAAAGAATTAGACATGACTTAGTGACTGAACTGCCACAAAATGTTTTAGTTTTGTTTTATTACACTTCCTTTACTTTCATGGTTTAGTCTGTTTTCATTTTGATCACTATGTGTGTGCGTGGCATCATAAAATTTTCGGTTCTTAAACTCTCTAAAGATCCAGAGATATAAACATCTGACCTTTCCATGTACCAATATACTGGCTTGGCAGAAGTAAATTCTTGGGACTTACATATCAATGATAACTGTTAACACTAGTTCTCTTGGCCTTGAAGACATCTCTGAAAGATAGGACCACACATGAAACAAAAATAGTGATTTAGTCTCTATATCAGCGCATTTCTTGGCTTCGGTGCTGCTGAAGGCAGTGGGAGGTGAAGGGGAGGGGATGGGTGATGAAGGATTGATACTAATGACATTTGATTCACATGGAGTTGAATCACATTCACCCTTATATGGAGACTGATCCATTCTCCTAATCTTGCTCATCCTGGCAGGCAGACGCCATCTGATAATAACTCAGAATTCTTTCTCATTGGAGCCAATTCTGAACTGGTGGTCTGGAAAGAAACTCTGTATTGAATTACCAAGTAGTTCCAATAGAATCATTTCCAACAGTCATTAAGGTTGATGGAATACCCATTTTTGAAAAACAGTCCAGAATTCCAGATTTTTCCAAAAAGAAAAATTAGAGCTCAGCTCCTTTGTTCACGTTCCTCTTTTTAAGAGTGTGGAAAGATCTTTTTTGTAAGAAAGTAAAACATGCCCTTATATTTGAGAGAATGCATGGAGAATGCCTCCATATTCTCTTCATTTCTGCTACCACGAACCTCCCACAGTATTCAGGGTGTAATGGGGAAAGCTGAGGCATTGAGAGGTTGACAGAGGGTCTCTGTAGCTCAAAATACAAATGGCATCTTGGCTGTGTGGTTCAATGGTGGCTACATATATCAAAGTTTTGCGAATCTACATCAAACTCTCTTTAGCGGAGAATTACCTCAGTTGATAGAGTGAAAAGAGTGTGTTATCTGCTGGACTAGGGTACTTGACACTATTCTTATCAAAGGAAGAGACAACATTCTATTTAGGACAAGGATGAGGTAATGGCAGTTGTTTGCAATGAGAGGACCAGTTCTTCATTGTTAGCCTATGGCTGGGAAATTTCTGAGGTATTGGTGTGGCCTGATATTGGTTTAATAATCCTTGATGGGAGCCTAGAAAATTATATCAAAAGGAGAGGTAAAAAATGACCAGAATCCTTTCCTCTTGGCTTTATATATATATATTAATTTTTTTTTTTTTTTTGGTAATTTTAGGATGCTTCACAGTAGGGATTGGATATACCTTATCCAATAGGGACCAGATGGGGCTGATGAAGCAAGCTGAAAACACATGTGTTTGAGAAGCTGATACTAAGATTATAAGCCATTTCTGTTGGCTTGAAATGGCAGAACCACAATTATCATGTTTTTGAGCCAATTCTTGCATGAAGAAATTTCTCGAAGAAACTAGATCCTTGCAATTTTTCTCTTTTTTACTAGATAAGTTCCAAGGGAACATCTCATCCTGGATCCCTAAATGCTGTTATGTTGTTGTTGTTGTTGTTCATTTACTCAGTCGTGTCCAACTCTTCAGTGACTCGTGTCAGACTCATGGAGGTGATGGAATTCCAGCTGAGCTATCTAGCTCCTAAAAGATGATGCTGTTAAAGTGCTGCACTCAGTATGCCAGCAAATTTGAAACTCTCAGCAGTGACCACAGGACTGGAAAATGTCAGTTTTCATTCCAACCCCAAAGAAGGGCAGGGCCAAAGAATGCTCAGACGACTGCACAGTTGTGCTCATTTCACATGCTGGCAAGGTAATGTTCAAAATGCTGTTATCATGTAGCTCATTTAAATAAGTGTCTCGAAGGTTCACGTTTTCTCATTCCAGGAGTAAAAGACCTACTCGAGTTAATAGTTTCTGTCACTCAATACTGGCATTTTCCTTTCTTTTTTCATGCTCTATTGGTGCTGTGTAAGACAGTGCTAAGGATTAATTGCAATTATCATATTCAAGGCAGAAATGCCACCTTATGAAGCACTAATGAGTGTTTTATAAGCTGCACTGTGAATGTTTGTCCAAGCCTTATATCATGTACGCGTGTGCTCCGTTCTGTCCAACTCTTTGTGTTTCTACGGACTGTATGTAGCCCACCAGGCTCCACTGTCCATGGGACTTTCCAGGCAAGAACACTGGAGTGGGTTGCCATTTCCTCCTCCAGGGGATCTTTCTGACCCAGGGATTTAACCAGCATCTCCTGTGTCTCCTGCATTGGCAGGTGGATTTTTACCGCTGGACCACCTGGGAAGCCCTTATATCATGTGAGAGGAAGCAGAACTTGAAACCCTGCTAGATTATACAAGTCAAAAGTTTATTCATAACTCTCCATGTGTAGACAGATTTGCACGTTGTACAGCTCTGAAAGGCAACACATCTTGATTTGCATTGAAGTGGGAGGGATTGCCAACGAATGCATCCAAATCATGAAATATTAATGAAGAACACACAGGGCTAGTCAGGAGATGATTTGGCAACATGGGCTTGGGTATAGCATATTGAGCTTACTTTTAGGCTCCATCTCTTGACAGCTGTGTGATTTCAACAGCTTCCTTAACTTCTCTGATCCTCACTTTCTTGAACTTAGAGACAAAAGGGCTCATGAGCGCTGGCACTAAAGCACACAGCCCACCTTAAAAGCCTCTGCTGCCTTGTGCCATGGCCAGCTGTGGCACCGTGGGCAAATTGTTTCATTGAGACTCCCTGGCCCTTGCTTTCTTCATCTCTAATGTGCAGATAAAAACACTGCTTATCTTATAGGGTCTTTGTAAGGTTTATGTTTATTAATCAAATACTCTATATAAATGCTTAACACGGTGGCAGACACTTAGTAAATGAGCCATGAATGGTCCTTGATTCACGTATTCAAGCTTCCAGATCCTGTTTTATCAAGAAAGAGAATAAGGTGACATTATCTTCATGTTTGTAGAACTCTTCTTCTAACTGACCATGACATATGAGAGTTTATGCACCCTGGATGGCAGATTTTATAAAACTGTTTTGCCAGTGAGCTGGTCCAGAAGACTGAGTCTGGGTAATCATTATGTATGGCAACTAACCTGAAGATTCCATATTTTGTTTTCTTATGAAAACTATCAAGTTCTGGGAGGGAAAGCAACAACTCCCACAAACACTTGAATGGAGATTCCATTGTGCCACAGGTTAATTGTTCAGTTCAGTTCGGTCACTCAGTTGTGTCCAACTCTTTGTGACCCCATGAACTGCAGCACACCAGGCCTCCCTGTCCATCACCAACTCCCAGAGTCCACCCAAACCCATGTCCATTGAATCAGGGATGCCATCCAACCATCTCATCCTCTGTTGTCCCCTTCTCCTCCTGCCCTCAAACTTTCCCAGCATCAGGGTCATTTCAAATGAGTCAGCTCTTCACATCAGGTGGCCAAAGTATTAATTGGGCCATTCCTTAATAATATATAAGTAATAGGTATGGATTGAGTAAAGATGTTTTTGATTCCATGCTAAATTGCTTTCCCTCTGTCACTTAATCTTCAAACAACCCTTGGCAATTGCATCCCTCTGTTCTGGGGGATGAAAGATAAATTCCATGACTTGGTCTACACAGCATGTGTGATTTGATTTCTTCAGGCTTCAGAGCAGTTACTCTCTCCTACATCTCTCTTCTAATTCATTCATTCACCCATTAGCCTTTCATTCATTCATGTACACAGGTACCACGCACACGTGTGATGCTCCAACGGTGAGTATATTAAGTCCATGTCCCATTGGTCCTCATGTTCTAGTGGAGAAAACATGCAACTAAAATAGATGTATAATCTTTTGGAAAAAACAAATTTGGAATTCAGGAAATGGAGAGATCTGGGCATTAATTGAAGAAAATATGGGGGGGGGCGATAAAAGCATAATAAGCCTGAGGTGGGGTGGTTGCCGTATTCAGCAGTGGGTGAGTGATAGCAGAAGAGGTACCAGTATCATCCCCACTTTACAGTCTAGGAAACTAATCATTAAAGAGGTGATCCATGCTGCTCTTCCTGCAGTAGGCACTCCTTTCTTTCCTCCTCAATCCTTCAACCCAGTTAACAAATGCATCTAATTTATCATTAAATGCTTCTCAACTTTTTTTTTTGTTGTGTGTGCATTGCTTTATATGATTTCTCCTCTATATTCTTCTTCATTTTAATGATTTTGAATAGGCTTTCCAAATCAATCTGTGGTTGCGGATGGGAGCTATGTACAGATGCAATGCTGTGGCTTTTTTTTTTTTCTTTCCCAGAGGAAGAGTGACTCATTCACTAAAGCAAATAGCCCTGCCCTCCATGACTTCATCTGGTGGTAAGTAGTTTCATTGATGATATAGAACTGCCTCTTCTTTCTCCTCCATGGATGAATGTGAAATGTATCAAATTTTTTGTGTTATGATACAGGAAACAAAAGATCATTTTTCCCTTGTTTTTTTTTTTCTCCTACAGTTACATAACTTAATCTATTCATGACTCTTGTTAGACTAAAAGTGTCAAATGAAAGCAACCCAACCCATACTTTGGGAAACATACATATTTTCCAGAAAACTGCAACCTTCACTCTGGCTGGGTGAGTCAAGTTCAGTGTTTCTCTTTTTGCAATACCACTGGTTGAGTGTGCACATGACTTGAATTTCTTTGAGTTGTGAGAATATAAATCCAGTAGATAAATGTGAACAGTGGATGTTTTAAAAGGGGAGAGATGTATTAAAAGCCTACTAGCTTCCTTTAACCCATTGCAGGAACAGAGATGCGCACATAGAGAATGAACACGTAGACACTGGGGGTGGGGAAGGAATGGGTGGGACGAGTTGGGAAAGTAGCAGTGCCATATATATACTACCATGTGTATAATAGATAACTAGTGGGAAGCTGCTGTTTAGTGCAGGGAGCTCAGCTCAGTGCTCTGTGATGACCTAGTAGGGTATGATGGGCGGGGAGGGAGGCTGAAGAGAGAGAGGATATATGTATACATATGGCTGATTCATGTTGTTGTACAGCAGAAACTAACACAACATTGTAAAGGAATTATACTCAATTAAAAAAACAGGAGTACTTCATTTAAACATTTTTAAACAGAGAAAACAGTTGTGCAAATGATTAGAACACAAAGTGGCTCACTGGTACTCTTTGTTGTCTCAGACTGAGGTTTTTTCCTTGCAGTTGTCTTATAAATGGCCTCCTAATGAGTCATCTAGGCAGATCAATAAATACATCCACTAACTGTTCCTTCCATAATTCCTGAAACAGTGCTTGAAGTTACAAGAATACTACTCAAGTTGACTGAAATATGGACATTACTAAGACTTACAGAATAGACTGACTCTACTGTGCTGAGGTATAGCAGTTTCACTAGCGTGAGATTTTAGTCGCAATAATCTTTCTCTTGTCAATAGTGTTGATTTATTTATTCAGCACTGCCTGGCATAAGCTATGTGTCCAAATACTATACTAGCATGAAAAGCTCTGCTCTATTCTTATGCCATAAAGTATCACTCCCAAATCGCAGCAGCTCTGTGGTTTGCAGCATTCTTTGCAAAGGCTGCAAATGGGTCATATTTTAAAATTGTTCTTTATGTGAAATTCTATTGAAAAGCCAGAGTCTTGCCAAAAAGAAGTCATAGGAGACGTAGCAGACTCACACATAAGGAGCAAAGCATTTTTATCTTATTTTAAGAGTGTTTACACATTCCAGAGGTAATTAAAAGATTCATGAGTATAAAGACCTTAGCAATAGATATTGATTTTGGGGGAACAGATCCTTAGAGTAATGGAGAAGATGATGGTTTATTTTTTTGCTGAGCACTTAGAGTCATTTTGATGCAAGAAGGCAGAAATGATGTGTTTGCCATTTTGCTGACTTGACTAGATCTAATTAGATATTGATTCTCTCTGTGTAGAGAGAAGACAGGAAGAGAAGCTGGAGGAAGGTAATGGGTGAGGGCCCAAGTTTTCTTTAGATTCCCCCAAATGAGCTCTTGAGCAATAAGAAGTCAAGGAATAGCCACTTTTTGAAGGAAAATGTCTAATACAATATAAGCTCACAAATTTACTGTCAGCTAAAATTCAAAAGACAAATGAAGTATAGTACATTTCAGTGCACTTCCAATTATTTGCTTCTAAATATAGCCATAAAGTCAAGTCCAGACTACCATAGTTCTAAAGGAATAAATTTTGAACTGATCAACTTAACAATTAGAGTGTCAATTATATATGTGTTTAGCATTTGAAAGCAGCATGCTTTCCTGCAGATTTGAAATGTTATTTCCACATAAAGTTTGCATCTTATTTATGAAAAGTATTCCTGATTCACTGGGAATAAGAAACATCAGGCTAGGTACTGTCAATTTATCAAATTCTCTACATATAGGCAATAAAACTGAGAGTTTACTATATTGAAAATGATGCTGGCCATTATTCTACTTTATCTCTCTATGTGTGTCTGTGTGTGTGCTCAGCTGCTCAGTTGTATCTAACTCATTCTGCCTCTTGAGAAATCTGTATGCAGGTCAGGAAGCAACAGTTAGAACTGGACATGGAACAACAGACTGGTTCCAAATAGGAAAAAGAGTACGTCAAGGCTGTATATTGTTACCCTGCTTATTTAACTCATATGCAGATTACATCATAAGAAACTCTGGACTGGAAGAAACACAAGCTGGAATCAAGATTGCCGGGAGAAATATCAATAACCTCAGATATGCAGATGACACCACCCTTATGGCAGAAAGTGAAGAGGAGCTAAAAAGCCTCTTGATGAAAGTGAAAGTGGAGAGTGAAAAAGTTGGCTTAAAGCTCAACATTCAGAAAACGAAGATCATGGCATCTGGTCCCATCACTTCATGGGAAATAGATGGGGAAACAGTGGAAACAGTGTCAGACTTTATTTTTCTGGGCTCCAGAATCACTACAGATGGTGACTGCAGCCATGAAATTAAAAGACACTTACTCCTTGGAAGGAAAGTTATGAGCAACCTAGATAGCATATTCAAAAGCAGAGACATTACTTTGCCAACTAAGGTCTGTCTAGTCAAGGCTATGGTTTTTCCTGTGGTCATGTATGGATGTGAGAGTTGGACTGTGAAGAAGGCTGAGCACTGAAGAATTGATGCTTTTGAACTGTGGTGTTGGAGAAGACTCTTGAAAGTCCCTTGGACTGCAAGGAGATCCAACCAGTCCATTCTGAAGGAGATCAGCCCTGGGATTTCTTTGGAAGGAATGATGCTAAAGCTGAAACTCCAGTACTTTGGCCACCTCGTGGGAAGAGTTGACTCATTGGAAAAGACTCTGATGCTGGGAGGGATTGGGGGCAGGAGGAGAAGGGGACGACAGAGGATGAGATGGCTGGATGGCATCATGGACTCGATGGACTTGAGTCTAAGTGAACTCCAGAAGTTGGTGATGGACAGGGAGGCCTGGCGTGCTGCGATTCACGGGGTCGCAAAGAGTCGGACACGACTGAGCGACTGAACTGAACTGAACTCATTGTGGCTCCACAGACTGAAGCCTGCTAGGCGCCTCTGTCCACGGGATTTCCCCACAAGAAGACTGGAGCAGGCTGCCACTTCCTTCTCCAGGGACCTTCTCACCTCAGGGATTGAACCAATGTCTCCTCCATCTCCTGCACCGGCAGGCAGAATTTTTTTTTTTTTTTTTTTTACCACTGAGTCACCTGGAAACCACTTTCTCTGAGTATGTATTTGCTTCTCTTTGTAACAGAAGAAGATTTCATCCTCATGGTAAAAATGGAAGAGAAATTATTTAAGAGGAAAAATATATTCATCATTCTAGATTCTGTCTGTGTGACTACCAACAATGTCATTTGAAACTACTTACATATGTCTGACTCACTTTGGTTTACAGCAGAAACTAACACAACATTGTAAAGCAGCTATATTCCAATAGATACGTAAATGTACATGGAAAAAAACCAACTACTTACAGAAAGATATGGTATAGAATGAGATGAAAGGATGAAAGGGCTAGACATTTCTCTAGCCCTGTGCTAAACTTGCATCTTATTTGAAGAAGGAATGAAACCCAAAGGAGGCTCAAATTTTGCTCCAAAAATATGCTGCCTCTTCACATACGTATCTCTGAAGAATGTCTGGTTTCATAAACAAAACAAAACAAAACAAAAACACAGTATTGGATTGATACTTTCCATACATTTAGCTGCATATTAAATGGCACCTTGGATTCTTCATCAAGGAGTAGGTTTCAGATACTGAGCTTCAGATTCTTTCAAAATAAAGTGGGAAAAGTACCTTCTTACAGAAAAATTCTAAAGGGAAATGAGATGGTCTGTAGGCGTATTTTAATTTCCTGGAAGAAAAGAATGGTCATCTGAAATCAATCTTATGGGTGTTTAAAAAAAAAAAAAACAGTGGATCCAATAAATTCTATTTGACCTGCAAAACTGGCCTTGGGCCTTCACACACTTACCTAGGTCATCTTCCTTTTTTGAGTTTCAACCACACTAGGTTGAAACACCAGTTTACAGAAAGATAGCCTAGATTCTAGGGAAATCTAAACAAAATGGAAGGTGAGAATCAATGTCTCCATGTTTTCCTCAGGATTTCCACTGAGTCCGTCTAATTTATCTCAAGACAAGAGTATCATAGAGTTATCAATATTTGATCATCTAGAATTGTAGTAAGTTCTGCAAACCACAGAAAAATTACTATGTAAGATAAATGTTGGGTGAAAGTTCTAGTTTCTAGTTTTCTAGTTTCATTCACTGTAGTGAATGAGTTAACAGGAACCTATTTTAGTTTTCTAGTTTCGTTCACCACGGTGCGTGAGTTAACAGGAATTTATCTGCCACTCCATACATATAGAAATGCTAGATAAGTTATAACAAAAATATCTGCAAATCTCATCTCAAGGAAAGAAATAGAAGTCCAGTATTTCATAGATTAGGATAGAAGCAAAGCCAGAATGATAGAGAGGAAGTATGTCTGATTGTTAAGAACACGGACTCAGGGCCAGAAAACCTGGGCCCAACACCCAATTGCCACTTACTGGCTCAATCTAATATTAAGATCAACAACAAATCAAACTTCTCAGTGCTTTATTGGTCAAAGTAGATAGCATAATGGAATGTGTAACACACTGTGCTTAGAAATAAATGCAAATGTAAACACCGCATACCAAATTGAGCAGGATGCATCCGAAGTGCTACGCAGGCAGAAATTTCTAGCCTTCAATCTATGTATTCAAAATGAAGATTGAAAGTTAATAATTTAAGAATCCAAGTCAAAAAATAACAGCAAAACTCTGGAGAAAAGAAAAAAGTAATTATAAAAAATAAGAGCAAACATTAGTGAAATAGAAACAAATAAAAAATAGAGAAAATCAGCAAAGCTCGAAGTGAGTGTTTTAAAATGTGGATAAAATGCAACAATGTATGACAAGATTGAGCTATAGACAATTAAGAATATTAGGAACATAACAAACATTACAAGAGTTAATGTAGAAATGTTTTACTATTATGAGCATATACTAGAGCATTCTTTGTCAATGCATTCAGCATCTGGAAGAAAGCAATATTTTTCTTAAAAAATATTAAAATACATTACCACCACAAGTGATTCAGGAGAGCATAGAAACTCTAATAGTATCATAACCCTTTAAAAAATCATATTAGCATTCAAAGTAACACCTATTCCTCCTCCTGTGAAATGCATGCACAAAAATACACACATTAACTAACACAACAAACAAAGGAAACAGCAGCCCCAGACAGTAAGCCAAGTTATGGCAGATGTTCAAGGAATAAGCAATTCAAGTTTGCTACAAACTCTTCAAAAAATAGTGAGTGGGAGATTTTTTTCCATCTCCTTTTATGATGCTACTGTGTCTTTGGATATTGACTGTATAAAAAGAGAAAATATAGGGCAATCTTACTATGGAATATAGATTTAAGAGCTTAAATAAAGTTAGTGAAAGTGAAAGTGAAGCGAAGTCGCTCAGTCGTGTCCGACTCTTTGCGACCCCGTGGACTGTAGCCCACCAGCCTCCTCTGTCCATGGGATTCTCCAGGAAAGAATACTGGAGTGGGTTGCCATTTCCTTCTCCAGTTAAGTCAACCTGAATTTTGGATGATATAAAATAAATAAAACACATCAGGATCAGGCAGGGTGTGTTCTGAGATGCCAAAATGGTTTAACATTCATCTTTCCCTGGTGGCTCAGCAGTTAAAGCGTCTGCCTGCAATGTGGGAGACCTGGGTTCAATCCCTGGGTCGGGAAGATCCCCTGGAGAAGGAAATGGCAACCCACTCCAGTATTCTTGCCTGGAGAATTCCATGGACGGAGAAGCCTGGTGGGCTACAGTCCACGGGGTTGCAAAGGTTTAACATTAGGAAACCTAGAAAAGTATATCAACACATGTCATGATGCGTTTGGCTTCAAGTAACAAAGAAGCCAACAAAATGTAGCAAGTATTATTTCACAGAACATGAGATCCAGAGGTTGAACAGTTTCAGAGTTAATTCTAGAGCACCATTGTAATCAGATTCCACTCATCTTTTCTCTCTGCAACATTCAGTGTGTGGATGGCTCACTGCATAGTTACAAGATGGTAGTAGAAATACTAAGAATATTCAGAAATGTAAGGTGAGTCCCTGTCATGCCCTTTTGCCAGTTCCCCAAGCGGAATATGTTTTATGTGTTATTGGCTACAGTTGCATCACTCCACCAGGTTTAAATCAACCACTGGGAGAGATAATAGATTTACTGTAGTTTTAGTAATAATCAAAATTCATGGTAGGAGGTGGTGCTAGTGGTAAAGAACCCACCTGCTAAAGCAGGAGTCATGAGAGGCACAGGTTCGACCCCGGGTTCAGGAAGATGCCCAGGAGAAGGAAATGGCAACCCACTCCAGTATTCTTGCCTGGAGAAGCCAAAGGACAGAGGAGGCTGGTGGACTATGGTCCATGGGGCTGCAAATAAGTCAGACATGACTTAGTGACTAAACAACAACAAGGTAGACCTGGAATAATGGCTTGGGTATAGCCTGCAGTGTTAACATACACAGAGGAAAATGTGAAATTTATTTAGTAGTTACAGCAAGAAGTGAATGAAATTCAACTCTAAGTCCTGAGTAAAAGTAACAACAATGAAAATCACTTTTAAAAATGGAAAAAAAAGAGGAAATTAACATGATAAACTTAATCCTGCAAAATTCTTATAGTGTCTTAAAATGTGCATTGAGGAACTAATCAAGAATGACAACCAGCTCTTTTCACTTGTATTAAATATTTTAATGAATATTCTCATCCTATATCTGAAATGAAATGGATTTGAAATGAAATAGAAGGATTGGCTAGAAAGAGACAAAAATGTTATTTTTGTGATATATGATCATTTGCATGAAAAATGTTAGAGGATATATTGCCAAATTAATATAATGCATAAACTGGCATAAAGAGCTTCTGGATACAAAATCAATATACATATGTAGGACACATATGCCCTTTTATATAGCTGAATTTAAAATGTAGCTGCTGTACAAAAAGATCTAATTTATAATACCAATAGTGAGGTATCTAGCAATAAATCCTTACAAATCTTCATTGAGAGAATTATAGAACTTTATGGCTGCAATTGAAAGTTCTATTTTCTCAAATTCATAGGTAAAAAGGAAATAAATATACTAATTTTATAGGATTTTTTAAGGATTAAGTGATGTAATATATAAAAATCATTTAAGACTTTCTTATATAACACTCAGAAATAGAAGCTTTTAAATAAATTTTATAGAAATATTTTATAATTTTAGGAACCTATAAAGTAGTCTTTTAAGAGCCCTAGAATTCTTCAGAGCAATTTGAAGACCACATGGTAACATTTATATTTTTCAGGTAATCTAAACCAAAGTTCAACATCCCTTTTCTGACCCAAGCCAAAGGTGGACTTTTCCCTTGGCTGTACATTCTCTCAACCTTTATGGATACAGTATGTCCCATGACTACTTGTCAATTTGTGCTTTTGATTTTTTGTGTGTGTATTTATAGGAATGTTTTACCCCCACAAAGAGAACAAATTCTCCAGTTTTATGGACAATCCCTTCTTTTTTTTCGGTCTCATGAAACAATGTCTTCATTCATTTATTACATAAATATTTTAAGTGACTACTCTCAGTCAGCCACAGTCTATATTCATGGGATAAATCAATAAATGGACTCAACAAAATATTTTGCCCTCTTGGATATTTCAGGTTAGTGCTGTGCTGTGCTTAGTCTCTCAGTTGTGTCCAACTCTGCAACCCTATGGACTGTAGCTAGCCAGGCTCCTCGGTCCATGGGGATTCTCTAGGCAAGAATACTGGAGTGGGTTGCCATGCCCTCCTGCAGGGGAATCTTCCCAACCCAGGGATCAAATCCAGGTGTCCAGCATTACAGGTGGGTTATTTTCCTGTCTGAGCCACCAGGGAAACCCTTGCAAGTAGTAAGGGGAACAAATATTGAACAATATACCTAAGAAATTAGCTAGCTGTGGCAGACACTGTTAGCTGCCCACCAGAATTCTATTATCCATCTTTCCTGGGCAGCAAGATGACCTTGCAAAGTGCGCTTATATGGCTAAGTTCTTGCCTACATGATACATACAAAGTGATGTGTGTAGTTTTTTGGCCAAGGTAGATACAGCCTTCCATATACTCCTATATATTATCTTCTGTTGATTGAATATATAAAAAGAGCAGGTCCCTAGCAGATAATGGAACCACAGAATAGAAGTAGCCAACCACTGAATTACAATTAAAAGAAAAAAAAACTTCCCTCTAATAAGAAATATTGCTCTGATCTGTTTCATGTGTGACATACAAAATTTATTGTGTTTGGTTCTTAGATACATTTAGCTTTAACCTGTGCTACAGTCTGGTAGAGAAGGCGATGGCACCCCACTCCAGTACTCTTGCCTGGAAAAATCCCATGGATGGAGGAGCCTGGTAGGCTGCAGTCCATGGGGTCGCTAAGAGTCAGACATGACTGAGTGACTTCACTTTCACTTTTCACTTTCATGCATTGGAGAAGGAAATGGCAACCCACTCCAGTGTTCTTGCCTGGAGAATCCCAGGGACGGGGGAGCCTGGTGTCCTGCCGTCTATGGGGTTGCACAGAGTCAGACACGACTGAAGCGACTTAGCAGCAGCAGCAGCAGCAGGATGCTTGAAATTATTCATTACAAAGAGAAAAATAAATTGGAAAACAGAGCAAGGTCAATGGACATGGATTGCCCCAAATGTGAGGTCATTGCTGTTTTAATAGTGTGGTTAGGGTAGGTCCCTTATTGAGAAGGTGTGATTTCAGTCTTGAAAGAAGGGAGGGAATTATTCAGGTTGATACCTTGAGGAAGAGCTTTGCACTAATTTTAGCATGATGGCTGTAAAGCAGGAATGTACCTGACATGTTCAAGTCATACCTGGCAGATAGCTGGTGGTAAAGTTTTTATTCTGGGTAAAGTCAAAGCCAGTGTAGGGTTATAATCAGAGGAGTGAGATTGGTTTGAAAGGATCATTCTAGCAGCTTTGATGAGAAGAGCTGTAAGGACAGACCTAGTTGGGAGGTTATCACAGTAAACTACCAGATGAGGGTTGATAAAGACTCAGTCTGTATTTTTTTTTTTTTTTTTTGTGGACATTCCCTACAGCCTGCAGGATCTTAGTTTCATGACCAGAGAACAAACCCACATCCTTGGTAGTGAAAGCACAGAGTCCTAACTACAGGACCACCAGGGAATTCTCAGTAGGAATCAGCCTGGACTAAAGTTGGACGTAGTGATAAATAACTAGATTTTGCATGCATTTTTAGAGCAGGACCAACAGTATTTGCTTTAAATTTGAAATCAGGGTATAGACAAAGAGAAGAAGTCAGGCAAGGATTTAGGCCTGATTAATCGAAGGTGTAAATGCAGCATCAGACTGAGATGAAGGAGTCACTGGAAGATAATGGGAAGAAATTCTGTTATGAAACTGTTAAAATTGAGGGCCCTGTTAGTCTTATGTTAGCATTGGATCATATGAAATTGCTGATATTCAAACTGGTGCAACTGTGAAAATGGCACAGTTGGACCTCATACAAGTCTGGAGTTTGGAAAAAAGTTCTGGAAATCATCATTATAAAGGTAGTATTTCAAGCTAGACTAGATCACTGTATAAGTCAGGGTTCAATCAGGAATCAGAAGCCACATGAATGTTCTTAACAAGAAGGTGTGTTATAAAGAGATGGTAGCCAGGTATTAGAGAGCTGAAAAGATAGCAAGAAGACACAGTATCAGGAAGCAGTTACCATTCCTTTGCTGGGGATGCAAAGGGAAGAGGTTGGGAATAATTAAATGTAAAGTCTTGAAAGAGGGGCCCAGGGCACTCAGACTCAGTCTGAGGAGGTGGCATCATTTGCTTGGTATTTCAGAAAGGACTGATCCTGATGATGTGGAGGGAACTCTAAAAACTGGGACAAATTGCTGTAGCTGGAATCAACTGTTCTTCCAGGGTCTGTCTCTTCCATGGCCATTCATGTTTCTTCTCCCTAATTTTCCAGTTTACTTCTTACATCCCCATTGTGCGTGTGTGTGAGTGTGAGTGTGTGTGTGTGTGTGTGTGTGCTCAGTCGTGTCTGAGTCTTTGCAACCCTGTGGACTGTAGCTCGCCAGGCTCCTCTATCCATGGGATTTCCAAGGCAAGCATACTGGAGTGCGTTACTATTTCTTACTCCTGGGGACCTTCCTGACCCAGGAATCAAACCATCTCCTGCATTGGCAGGCAGATTCTTTACTATGCAGATGCCTCGGAAGGCCCTTTCCCCCACTGGCAGAATCTAAGTGGGACCGACTGGCAAAGGAGAATGTGGTCTGCAGAATCCCAAGCTCTGTATCACAAAGTCCGGTATAAAAGTATAGCTTGAAGGTGAGACCCAGGAACCAAATAACCAAAGAGTTAGTGTAGAGAGTGCCCCACACCGTGGGAGATTCCATGGGAGAGATTAGGGAGGATAGAGGCAAAGGAAACAAAGAAGGAATAGTCAGCGGGGTAGAAGGAAAACTAAATGTATGTCCATCCTTGACATCCTGGTAAATAAAGTGCTTCCAAGAAGAGCTGTTTCTCAACTGTATAAAATGTAAAAGAACAAGTTGGCTTCAAACTAAGAATTTGTTGGCTTAGTGATATGTCATTGGTGGACATATCAATGTGGACATATCCTTGATTGTCTTGATTGAAGGGGTTTTAGTGGATCTATGAGGACAATAAAGAGCGATTTGGAGTAGAAAAATTAGATCTTTAAGCATATACGATAATATAGAGAGAGTCTATAGAGTATATTGTATTATGTATATGAAGTATGTACAATAATATATTAGATGCGTCTAAGTCACTTCTGTCATGTCTGACTCTGGGACCCTATGGACTATAGCCCTCCACTATCCTCTGTCCATGGGATTTTCCAGGCAAGAATACTAGGGTAGATTGCCGCTTCCTCCTCCAGAAGATCTTCCCAACTCAGGGATGGAACCTGGGTCCCTTATGTCTCCTGTATTGTCAGGCAGGTTCTTTACCACTAGCACCACCTAGGAAGCCCCAGTGTATTAGATATTTAACTATATTTTGGGGTTGCTGCAAAGGGAAGCAGAGAAATGGAATGATATTTTGGAAAAGAAGTCAAGTAGAAAGAAAGATTTCTTTTTTTAATAATGAAAAAAAACAGTAGCATGTTTGAGTACTAATGGGATGATCAAGTAGAGGGTAAAGAGAGATACCATAGAAAAGTAAGAGAACTTCTCCTAGAACAACATGCTTGGGACTGCGAGAAGGGATGGAATCAAGTGCCTGAGTTGGGAGATTTACTTTAAGTAAGCTCATGGGGAGTTCATCTGTGATAACAGAAGGAATGGTGAGTTCTTGAGGACAGATGCTGAAAAGCCTGCAGATGTGGTGGTGGAATCTGTCGACATTCTTTCCCAATTGCTTAAATGATTGCTTCAATTTTTCATGTCATCAACTGAGAGTGAAGAAGGCATAGAACATATGTAATAGTGAAGAGCAGCAGAGTCCTTGGAAGAGGACAAGGCTTTAGACACTAATTCCTGGAGCCTCAGCTTCTTCATCTGAAAAATATTAAAAAAAAAAAAAACCTTTTGCAATATAAGTGCTATTAAATCCTCTTGCAATATGAAAAGAATATGTAATACTGATGTCAAATATTATTAATGATAAAATATATACAAAACAAAGTGGAAACACTTTTTTAATAAAAATATCATGGATATATATATATATATATATATATAAAATCTTTGAATTTTCCTATAAATGCAGCAACATGAAAAATCATTTATCACTTTCCAATGAATATGCATTTCAAATTGACTTGTTTTACCTGCATTCTCCAGGAAACTTTTCTAGCAATGTTTGGGTTAAAACTTAAATCATTACATTGAAAAGTCCTTGAAGGCAGAGGTATCTTGTTAAGTTTTCAGTATTAAATGACCTCACATACAGTAGGAGTGCAGTAAATATTTTGAAGTAATTTAATATATCAATGCTGGTCTGTTAAATAGTATTTATGAGAGAGAGGGAGGAAAAAAGTAGAGGAGGAGCAAGAGAGGGGGCGGGGTAAGAGAGAGAAAAGGAGAATTTATCAGATAAAGCCACATCCTAGATAGTATAAACATTTCTTTCTGATGTGATAAAATCTCTGTGTCCCTGAAGCTATTTTCAAGTCTAGTAACAAAATGTCTGACAACTAAAGATACAAGAGTGTTCTCTCTTCTTTGAGCCATCATTGGATTTAAATTAGATTTAAATTACAGGCACCCAGGGAATCCTGAATGATTACTAGTAGGATGAATTAATATTTCAGGTTTAATTTTTTCATTTAAAACTTCTTCATGGAAGACACAGGCTTTTTGTACATGTGGTCTTAAATGAGATGTTGAAAGAAATGGCAGCTGAAATTAATGAATAAGCAATCTCTGTTCAAGAACTAATCTGGGAGGACAGCATGCCTGTTTTCATGTTTGGACCATGTTAAAGCTGTCTTTTCTACTAATTGAAAATGAGCTCTCTGTAAATTACATGCGCAAAAGTTTTAGGCAAAGATACTTTTCAAATTAATTCATAATTCTTCCTCTTTTTCTTGTTAGATGTCCCAGACCATGCCCATATCAGGTCATCCCTTGGAAAAAAATAAGTTTTTCTTCTGATCATTTTCTGAGGATTGGATAAAGGAATTGAGAAATTATTTGTAAGTCATCTGACTTATTGCATCATGCTGTATAAAAATGCCAAATACCGTTTCTTACAAACTCCATGAAGTACTATTTATATATCATAAAATTCACCCATTTTAAGAGCAGGAGCCAATGAATCTTAGTAATTTTATAGAGCTGTACAACCATTGTTGCAATCAATTTTCAAACATAACTGTCATCCCAGAAAAACCCCCAATTCCATTTGCAGTTGATCCTCATTCCCACGCTCAACCCCAGGCAACCACTAATCTACTCTCTTTCTCTACAGATCTGCCTTTTCTAGACATATCATGTAAATGAATCCTATACTACACAGGCTATTGTGTCACGCTTTTTTCACCTAGCATGTTTTTGAAGTTCGTCCATTCTTTAGAGGTCTTTCCACGTATAGTTGAGATTCTTAACAGACCTTTTCATAAAGACTTCATGTTGCTGTTGTTCAGTCACTCAGTCACATCTGACTCTTTGCTACCCTTATGGACTGCAGCATGCCAGGCTCCTCTGTCCTTCACTGTCTCCCAGAGTTTTCTCCCATTCATGTCTATTGAGTCAGTGATGCTATCTAACCATCCCAGCCTCAGCTGCCTCCTTCTCCTATTGCCTTCAATCTTTCCCAGCATCAAGATCTTTTCACAGAGTCAGCTTATTGCATCATGTGGCCGAATATTGGAGCTTCAGCTTCAGCGTCAGTCCTTCCAGTGAACATTCAGGATTGACTTCCTTTAGGATTGCCTGGGCTGATTTCAGCAGCACTTATTTTATTGTGATTCACAGTTTCCATTGTAATTCAGTCATCCTCACTGGACTGCAAAGTTGTTGGGGCAGGGACCCTTTCATTCCTTGCAAACAATTGCAATTTAATTTGCTTTATTACTGGCACTCAATTAGTGCTTGTCAAGTTACTGAATGATAGAAAAGTTGATTTTTCACTTTTGCCCTTTGCTCCCTGTTGCAGATCATTTGCTGGGAAGCAGATTAGAAGATGGAATTTAGGGTGCAGATGTTTATTAGGGAGTATCCTTGGAAGGGAGGAGGAGGAAGTGGGGTTGGGTCCAGGGAGAATTGAGCTGGGATATCTACTCTATGATAAACTTAGCCAAACCTACAGGGAGCTCTGAAGCTGAAATGGCCTGTCAGTGTTGTCCTCTGTTAGGGTGAAATGGCCCAGCCTTTTGTAATTCCTTCTCATTAGTCAGTCACTGGACCTGGGCCAGCATGTGAAGGGTGTGGCCAGGACCGAGTGGCTTTCTTCAGGACGTAACAGGATGTCCTTCATAACAGAGGACCTGAACTGTGAAACTCTGTGTTTACTGAGTTTCTGCAAGACAGGCTACAGTCCAGGGGGTCGCAAAGAGTTGGACACGACTGAGTGACTTCACTTTCACAAGTTCTTTTCCCCTAAGTGTTACTTAAGGCAATATCATGATCATATTCTGTGAAGTCGTCCAGATTTTCTATATCTGTTGCAAAAAAATCACTGCAATATATGTTAAATTCTGCTGTCCTGCTGAAAGAGTGTTTTTGTGTCTAACAAATATTTTTTAAAGCTACAATTCAGGATTGGGAGCTCGTATACACCTGTGGTGGATTCATGTCAATGTATGGCAAAACCAATACAGTATTGTAAAATAAAATAAAGTAAAAATAAAATTAAAAAAAAAACTACATCAAGTTCTTGTCAGAAATGTTCAATAATTTCAGTATAAAATTTAGAACAAATGAAGTTTAAAAGACAAACAGATTTTCTAATTATTTTTGAAATACCCTAAAATTATCCTGTTTCATCATTTTTTCTAGATCTTCCCCTGTCAACATATGTGGGAGAAGTTGTTTTAGATTATTGAAACTCTTGGGCAAATAATTTATCAAATTGTCAGCAGCTGTTTTTTTTTTCTAACAATAGATTTGAATGCATCAGTTGTCTTTCATTTTTCAAACTTTAAAAAAAATTTTAGAATGTACTAAAAACATATTCATGAAACTTTTCCACAATGTATTCTGCAATATCAAATTGGGCAGTGAAGCTTTTGGTCTCCCTAAGTACAGTATCAATGCTAAGAGAATCTTCCTCAACATTTAATATTTTATTTTCAAAAAATAAAATTTCCATTTGCTGGCACCCTACTGACCTTCTGGCTTTAAAACACATCTCTCTTTTCGGCATTCACCACTATTATCTGTAAAGTATTTGTAAGCCAAGAAGGCTTGGGCCCCTTTGTTTGGACTCACATTTGGAGTCTTCTGGGGATTACTGGTGGATCTCTTCTTGCTGGTGGTGCTCTCATTCTAATGGCTAATAGTAATGATAGGGTGCTTTCCACATCCTAGGGTTCTTTACTAGGTATTTTTCAGGATGTGTACCTAACCAACAAGGAGAGCTTTTGTTCTCTTTGGTACCACCTCAGTGGTGATGCTGGCCACTTCTTATTTATTCCAAAGACTCCATAAGTTCTACCAACTTGAGAGACTAGTATGTATAAGAAATGTTGTGTGCATTATCTTATATTAATTCTCATATCAGCTTTCTTTTTGCCAAGTACTTCAGTTGTTCTTTAGATAAGAGAAACTTGAGGTTCACAGAAAGGTCAGGTAATTTATCCAGAGTTCTATAGTAAGGAAATAACAGATCTCATACACCAAAGCTAAGGCCAACTCTCTAGTTATCATGTTCACAAAATTTGAGTTGAGCCAGTCAAGTTCTATTACATTTGCTGGGTCTTACAATGCAAACGGCTGGGCAGCTTACACAGTTGTGTGGACCTGTCATAAGACTTCTGTTACTCTGGGCCTTGTTAGAACATTCTGAGCTAGCAGCCTTACAGAGTACTTGGTAAGTGGACTTGCTTCATAGTCATTATATATGAGTGTGTGTTGCTTCCAGAATTCAGTCCTTTAGATATTATGCCTCCTTAGTGAAAAAAGATACTAGATGCAATAACTTGTCATCTAACATTCAACTTTGGAGGATGTATCTCAACTTGCCTCCGACCTCTAGAGCCCCAGAAATTTCACTGAAGCGGCAGGCTGTTTAAATGTTGTTGGGTTTATTTCCCACTCTCTGGTATGCATGTGTTTCCCCAGGATATTTTTACTTCCTCCTCGGCACATTCAGTCAGCATACCATCATCAGTATGATGAACTGACATCATCTCTTGTGCAATGCAGGATGATAAAGTGTCTCTGGACTGGATTTTAACATCGGGCTACAGATCTGATGCATCCCCAGAGCAGTACAGGGAAGGAGCATTACTGTCTTGGTCAGGTGAAAGCAAACTACTTGTCAGAGTCTGTATTAACACAGAGGATAAAAGCACTCAGACCAACAGCTGCATATTTTGTAACAGAGACTGGCTTGATTTGCCCCAGCAAAGAAACCACATCCAGAACATCATATTCAATTTAAATTGCCATCTGACTAATTTTTCAGTAATTCATTTCATTCCTCTTACACATAGACTAACTGGGGTAATTGGGAAGTGGTTGGGATCTCTGAAATTTTCCAGAAAAGCAGTTTTAATTTTGATTTACTGTTTTGACAGGCAGAGGCAGTTCTAGAGGCTTCCACATGGCTTTTCCTACAATAGCCCTCACTTTGTACGTCAGGGAAATGATATGGGGATTCTGCCAGTTGCTGAGAATGTCTTTTCCAAAGTTGCTTTCCAGGACTCGAAAAATAACCATGCGGTGGGTTTAGGAAACTACACGACTTGTTGTGAACTACATCATAGGCAAACTCCATTAATCACATGGATTTCATAAGCTCCTATCCTGGATCTTAATAGACTTTAATCTTATTTGACCTTAATCTTATTTGAGTCCCTAGGAGTCAGCATCAGTTAAGCCTTGTAATTAAGTGTAGTCTAGTCAGTTAAGTCAGTGTCTAGTAATCCCCTGTTTCTGAGTATTTTCTTTTGTTCAATTTACTGCTCTGTTAAGTTACTCTGGGTCCCATTGGAGAGGACTAAGAAGAAAATATACAGTGTAACATTTTGGCATTTTATCATATATTTCTTTAAGGGAAGCCAGGCTTCCATTCAGCGGACTCTGAGCCAGTGAACTGGGTCATGTCTAGAAATTGGCTAAGACGTCTTGATTCTTTTCTGGTGATTCAAGTCAGATTTCTGTTCACAAGGGTAAGAGTTCATCACTTGAAGTCAAGTAAAGCTTCTGTTCAGTTCAGTTCAGTCGCTCAGTCATGTCTGACTCTTTGTGACCCCATGGACTGCAGCATGCCAGGCTTCCCTGTCCATCACCAACTCCCTGAGCTTACTCAAACTCATGTCCATTGAGGCAGTGATGCCATCCAACCACCAGAGTTAAATTGAAGAAAGCTTCTGTAGACTATGTATTTCTGTCCTAGGAATACCACTAATAACTTTGCAAATCAAACCATTCTGACTCCAGCTTCAGTCCTGGTACCTATTACAGGAACCATGCCTATCCTGTCTCTATAAGTTAAGCCCCATCCCTTGCATCCTATCATTCTGGAATCCCATCACAAACCTCATTTTTATATCAATATCTCACTCTTTTTCCTAGCTTAAAGATATTATTCGCTAGAAAACTTATCATGGATTTTGGCATTCTCCTCACAAATGTATCTCAAAACTCTGGTGAAGGGAAGTAACTTCTGGAATATCCTGGTTAAAGTTTAATTGTAGTTAAAGTTTAAATAAGTAGATGATAATAATATTACTCTAACATTCTTATTTCCCTAAGCTTTTAGCTAGTTTCTTGAAGCCTTCGATCCTTTTTCTAAACCTTGAGTATATCAAGGAATTTGGGGTACTTCACCTTCATTTAGTAAAGGCCACTATTGTGTTCAAGAAAAGCATTAGATTCACTTTGCAACTCAAACTATCTCATTGCATCTAGACTCTCTGGATTGTATACCATATCAACTAATTCACCTGAATCCAATATTTTCAATTTTCTATCATAGTCTATCTTTAGGATCCATTCTCATATACATTTTTCAGTTTTTTTTCAACATAAACAGTGGAAAGCTTACATTGTTTTCATGTTCATGAGACTACCAGCTAGCTCATTCCTATTTTGTTGGAGCTTGCTGGGACTTGAGTCTGCTTTAAGTCTTGAAACAATGAATGGTGATGAGGGTGAGTCTTGAGGATCATTAAGCTCCCTGCTAGTCAGCTACATTAGGACAGCTTAATATGAATTTTTAGATAAGAGGGGCTGATATTCTCAGATAAAAACTGTTCCTCCCATCAAGCCTGGCCACGTGGATTTGGGTGTTCAAGGTATATCTTTATATAGCTCATTATAATTTTCATGTACCACATTTCAATTTTCAGAATCTCATCCCTTTCCAGCTTCAACACAAGAGGCATCACAAGATTTGAATTTAGTTTGTCCACCAGTAGGATCATATGTTAAATTTGTTTAACAGATATTGTGGCTATATAGCTACAGGAGATGAGGAATTTATTTAGGAGAGTTATAGGAGAGCTTTGGTTCTTTATCTGAGCCATGGCCTGGAAATTTTCAGTTCCAAGCTCATCTTTTTCTTATTCTCCATTCATTGGCTCACTCAGAAGCCATCAACCAATCTTACAGTTTTATACTCTAGTTACCAGTATTAATTTTAGCCCTTTTAACTTTTAGAGATGAAAGCCTTCTATAGGCTTTTCATTCCTGGGGACTAGAGGTGCTAAGTTACAATCAAATTGCCTCTGCAGAACATATGACTTCCCATTTGCTACAGGACATAAGTCACTGTTATTTTTTATTTTAGAATCTAGTTCTGTCGGATTCAGATTCTCATCCTTAAGTCTTTATTTCCCTGGAATCAACTCCATTACCAACAATCATATCAGTCAGGGTTTGGTCAGGGTAACAGCAACTTTTCTCTGAATTCTGGACCTAGAATGTTTGTATAGAATTAGGAAGTTGTGGTACTGAGGGGAGAGCTGGAGTGGATGAGAGAGAATGATCATCAGCAAAACTGCTACAAAACTTCAGAGAGCAGCTGCAGAAGGGTGGGGATATGACAGGTAAGGATATGTCTGAAGCAGTAGAGTGACATCTGACACCTTTGATACACATGTCAGGGACCACCCTAATGCTCATGTCTGGACACACATCTGACCATTCCACCTTCCCAGAATAATTGATTCTGGTGCATCTCTTATTTTTATTTTATTTATTTTTTAATTGAAATGTAGTTATTTTTCAATGTTGCATTTGTTTCAGGTGTACAGCAGAGTGATTCAGTGATGCATATGCATATATTCATTCTTTTTCAGATTATTTTCCCTTTAATGTTATTACAATTCATTGAGTATAGCTCCCTGTGCTATAGAGTAGGTCCTATTGTTTGTTATCTATTATTTATATATGATGATGTTGAAAGTCACTTCGGTTGTGATCCTGTGGACAGAAAGTAGCCTGCCAGGCTCCTCTGTCCATGGAATTTTCCAGGCAAGAATACTGGAGTGGGTAGCCGTTCTCTTCTCCAGGGGAGAGAACAGGTGGATAGCCACATTGCAGGCAGATTCTTTACCATCTGAGCCACCAGGGTGTATGTGTTAATCTTAAACTCCTAATGTATCTCCCACCCCGCCTTCCTCTTTGGTAACTCTATGTTTGTTTTTCTATGTCTGTGGCTCTGGTACATTTCCAAATCTCATGTGATGTCAAGCTCTAACCTATACCACAAAGGACAGATGACCTTGGAGAACATAACTCCTGATCTTAAATGAGAATAGTAGTGGTGCTGTGAGTTGACAGCAGAAAATCCTGTATGATAACAAATAAAAGAAATAGAAGGAATATGAAAGTATTACCTGAAAGAGATGGCAAGAGGCTGGGTACAATTTCCTTAATAGAGTGCAAAATGGGAGTAGAATGGAATCTGAAAAATATGGCTGAATCCCTTCAATGTTCACCTGAAACTATCACAGCATTGTTAATCAGCTCTATTCCTATACAAAATGTTTCAGTGTTAAAAAATAAATAAGTAAAATTTAAAAAACTAAAACTAAAAATCTTTAAAAAAGATGCTGCTATTTATCTTAAAAATTATTTATCTATTATTACCATTTGGCTTTTTAAAGACTATGAAAATATTACTTTAATTAAAAATGAAATCTAGGGAAATAGTGTTAAGGGAATATCATTATTCAGGTAAATTAGATGATTTTACTGTGCAGATTAAAAAGTTCCTATACATATTTGGGCTTCCCTGGTGGCTCAGCGGTAAAAGAATCTGCCTGCTGATGCAGAAGACTCAGGTTCACAGGTTCAATTCCTGGGTCAGGAAGCTCTGCTGGAGAAGGAAATGGCAACCCTCTCCAGTATTCTTGCCTGGAAAATCCCATGGACAGAGGAGCCTGCCAAGCTAGCGTCCATGGGGTCGCTAAGAATTGGACATGATTTAGTGACAAAACAACAACAACAATGTAGATTTAAAATAATTTTCTGACTCTTTCAAAAGAAATGGAGTATTCTGATTGGTTACACTACTATATTTAGTCAAACGTGTCCTTCTCGAACCTGGAAGAGACCTAATTTCCCTCCAATGGCCCACATACTAACATGGGACACCCTGCATATCACAGGCATTAGTTTCTTTCTGTGAAGCCAAGGCCTGAATAGGCAGCTCTTTGGGGCAAAAGCTCAGGTATCAATTTTACCAAGAACATGAACTTCGCTGGTTGCTCCCAGGGTTGGGTAGAGAAGTGTGATTTCTGCTTTCCATGGCATATTCTGGACCTGGTTGCATTGGAAGTTCCAGCAGGGCCAACGTTATTTAGATGGAGATTAAGTTCTAAATGCAGCTGTCAGCTTGAGGTTTTGTTGGAAATCAGAACAGGGAGAGCTTGGCTTTGTATGTAGAGGATATACAAAGAACTGTATGCATAGTTATTTAGACTCTTAAAGGATAACTGTCAAAGCTTGGAAAATCATTTGCTTAAACATTCTTTTGGAAGAACTGATGTTTGGAATGGAATTTATTGAGTTTTATTGTTGTTGAAGATTTGTCTCTACATATTAACCAAAAGTGGTCCATCCCAGAAATTAGAAGTTTTCCAGAGAAGCACAATTGCATAACTTATTAAACATGCATGCTTTGGAAGCAGATTCTTCTAGTTCAGGTCCTTGTTCTGCCTTTTGTTAGATAAATTTCTCCTGAATCATGCTATTTAATCATTGGTTTCTCCTGCTTAAAATGAAATTGAGATTCCCTATCTCATAGTTTAGGAAAATTCAAAGAACTGATGATGCATATAAGTTGTTTAACAAAGTTTCCAGTGCATAAAATATTAACTCTCATGCTTATGAATATATTTAGACTATTTTTTCAAAATATATCACCAAAGCATGTTTATACAACATCAGGAAGTTGTATGTGTGTACAGTTGAGAACTTAGGAAATTTCAAGTCATGGCATGACAATATTCAGACTTTTATCTCTTGGTGCTCTTTGAAGGGTAGATGATTAGAAACACTGTACAGCTGTTGAAAGGAATACATAAAATTATGTAAATAAAATATTTCTGCAGAGACTGTAACAAAATATAAATAGATATTGCAGAGTTGCAGTCTAGGAGAGCTCTAACGGACAATTGTTTTTGCATCCTTGTGTCCCAAGGCACTGAGAGAAGACTGCCATGCTCAGAGAATGCTTCAAACAAAGGTTATTCTTATTATCATCATTATTGGACAGAATAAAACAAGAGCAATAATAAATGTCAGAGTTCTCTTAGTCCAAGTTTTTAATTTTATTGATAAGCATATGAGACTTACTCAAGGTCACGAAGGTATCATTCCGTGATTCTGTAATAGATGAAGGACTCCCTTTTCCCCTCTACTCCACACTGATGATAACGTATTGTTAGTTTGTTAGGGATGCTATAACAGAGTATTACAGAGTATTACAGAGTAGGGGGCATAGACAACAGAAGTGGGTTTTCTCATACTTCTGGAGGCTGGAAATCTAAAGTCAAGGTGGTGACCAGGTTGGCTTCCTCCTGCAACTTCTCTCTTTGGCTTGCAGATGGATGCTTTTCACTGTGTCCTCACATGGGTATTCCGAAGTACATCCATGTCAGTATTATCTCTTCCCCTATCTACAAGGTCACTGGGCCCTATCAGATTCGGGCACCACCCTGATAATTTAACCTTAACTACCTATGCCAAAGCCTTTGACTGTGTGGATCACAATAAACTGTGGAAAATTCTGAAAGAGATTGGAATACCAGACCACCTGACCTACCTCTTGAGAAACCTATATGCAGGTCAGAAAGCAACAGTTAGAACTGGACATGGAACAACAGACTGGTTCCAAATAGGAAAAGGTGTACATCAAGGCTGTATATTGTCACCCTGCTTATTTAACTTATTTGCAGAGTACATCATGAGAAATGCTGGGCTGGAAGAAGCACAAGCTGGAATCAAGACTGCTGGGAGAAATATCAATAACCTCAGATATGCAGATGACACCACCCTTATGGCAGAAAGTGAAGAAGAACTAAAAGGCCTCTTGATGAAAGTGAAAGAGGAGAGAAAAAATTGGCTTAAAGCTCAACATTCAGAAAATTAAGATCATGGCATCTGGTCCCATTGCTTCATGGGAAAGAGATGGGGAGACATTGGAAACAGTGTCAGATTTTATTTTTGAGGGCTCCAAAATCACTGCAGATGGTGATTGCAGCCATGAAATTAAAAGATGTTTACTCCTTGGAAGCAAAGTTATGACCAACCTAGCTAGCATATTCAAAAGCAAAGACATTACTTTGCCAACTAAGGTCTGTCTAGTCAAGGCTATGGTTTTTCCTGTGGTCATGTATGGATGTGAGAGTTGGACTGTGAAGAAAACTGAGCACTGCAGAATTGATGCTTTTGAACTGTCGTGTTGGAGAAGACCCTTGAGAGTCCCTTGGACTGCAAGGAGATCCAACCAGTCCATTCTGAAGGAGATCAGTCCTGGGTGTTCATTGAAAAGAATGATGCTAAAGCTGAAACTCCAATACTTTGGCCACCTCATGTGAAGAGTTGACTCATTGGAAAAGACTCTGATGCTGGGAGGGATTGGGGGCAAGAGGAGAAGGGGATGACAGAGGATGAGATGGCTGGATGGCATTAACGACTTGATGGAGATGAGTTTGAGTAAACTACGGGATTTGGTGATGGAGAGGGAGGCCTGGCATGCCGTGGTTCACAGGGTCGCAGAATCGGACACGACTAAGCAACTGAATGGAGCTGAACTGAACCTCTTTAAAAGGTGGTTAAGTCTTCAACATATAAATTTGTGTGGGAGGACACAACTCAGTCCATAATGCCTATCCATGAAAATATGCTTTTCCAATATTGTTCTAATATTCTTTTAAGTTGAAACTTTGCTGGCTATGTCTGTGTCTAGCTCTATATAGACCACATATGTAAAAGATCATCCCATCTTGGCCCTCAACCTTCAGGACCAGGTCAATCAGCCAAGTAGAAGAAACAGAAACCATATTTTCATAACAAGGAAAAATGTTAGTTCAATTGTAAATCATCAGCAACTTTGTTATATCTGAATAAGAAAGACACTTCGTATTAAATGGTTGTTAATTATATTTCTTATCAAGGCTTTATTTTGAAACTAGTTTAACAGCAGTGATGAATGTTTCTGCATAAGTGTTTTCTGTGTTTTTAAAGTTTAGTTTTCCAGGAAGAGTCTTTATCAGAAAAGAACAAATCTGGATGGGTAGCATGATTGGCATGATTTAAGTAAGTATAGCTGTAGATGGAGACAAATCACAGAGATGCACATAGGGGTAAGGATAGAGACAGGGATAAAGGTAGAAAGGATATAGATATTTCTGTGTAAGGCTACGCATTTTTTTTTGATGCAACAAAACATTTTATTCTCATTCATGCACCTGTATGAAGGCAAATCCATTTCTTTTTCACAAATTTATGTCCATAGTATGGACTTCCCTAATAGCTCAGTTTGTAAAGAATCTGCCTGCAATGCAGGAAACTCTGATTCATTTCCTGGGTTGGGAAGATCCCCTGGAGAAGTGAAAGACTGATGCTGCTGCTGCTAAGTTGCGTCAGTAGTGTCTGACTCTGTGCGACCCCATAGATGGCAGCCCAACAGGCTCCCCCGTCCCTGGGATTCTCCAGGCAAGAACACTGGAGTGGGTTGCCATTTCCTTCTCCAATGCATGAAAGTGAAAAGTGAAAGTGAAGTCACTCAGTAGTGTCCGACTGTTAGTGATCCCATGGACTGTAGCCTACCAGGCTCCTCCATCCATGGGATTTTCCAGGCAAGAGTGCTGGAGTAGGGGTGCCATTGCCTTCTCCCAGGGAAAGACTACTCATACCAATATTCTTGGGCTTCCTTGTGGCTCAGCTCATAAAGAATTCACCTGCAATGCTGGAGACCTGGGTTAGATCCCTGGGTTGGGAAGATCCCCTGGAGAATGGAAAAGCTGCCCACTCTAGTATTCTGGCCTGAATAATTCCATGGACTTTATAGTCCATGGGGTCTCAAAGAGTTGGACACGACTGAGCGACTTTCACTACTCACTACTACTACTATGTCCTTAGTATAAGACAACCCATTTGCAGAGCATAGTAGGGGTGCAGAAATTTCAGGCTTACTTAAAAGGAAAACCATGTAAAGGGTTTAACTGCTAGAAAATGCTATCTTGGCTAAAAGAACACAGCAAGTATTTTCCATAAATGTTATAATTATTTTATTTTGTAATGGAAATGCAGAGCATTTTGGTGACTTGATCAGAGCTGACACTTGAGGGCAGATGTCCCCAGGAAGAAGGCTGTCTCCAAAGGTAGGCAGGGCTGCTTCTCCTACAATGCTTGGCTTCATTTTGTAGAACAGGAAACCGAAGCTCAGAGAGATGAGTGCTGTTTAAAAATTCAACTGATGAGGAAGTGGTAGAAATGAAATGAAAGCCAGCGAGCTTTATTCTCATTGAATGAGACAGAATACAGACTGCTCAATGTTTGGCATTGTTATTTTTCTTTTAACTGCTAGGGGAAAAAAACACCAAGATCTATCATGATAAACTAAACATTACTTGGACTTACACACTCCCACATCTAGAAGGCTTGCACCATCCCATGGAGAATGAGAATGTGTAAAGGTAGCTGGTGTACATGGGGGAGCCAGCAAGCAAGTGGTCACTCAGTTATGAGAGAGACCACACTTGACTGCAGCCCGTAATGCAGATCTTCAGAGTGGCTTAGAGCCCCACCTAAGCTATAAATTACTACTCATTTCTCACATCAGTTCAGTTCAGTCGCTCAGTTGTGTCTGACTCTTTGCGACCCCATGAATCGCAGCACGCCAGGCCTCCCTGTTCATCACCAACTCCCGGAGTTCACCCAAACCCATGTCCATCAAGCCAGTGATGCCATCCAACCATCTCATCCTCTGTCGTCCCCTTCTCCTCCTGCCCTCAATCTTTCCCAGCATCAGGGTCTTTTCCAATGAGTCAGCTCTTTGCATCAGGTGGCCAAAGTATTGGAGTTTCAGCTTCAACATCAGTCTTTCCAATGAACACCCAGGACTGATCTCCTTTAGAATGGACTGATTGGATCTCCTTGCAGTCCAAGGGACTCTCAAGGGTCTTCTCCAACACCACAGTTCAAAAGCATCAATTCTTCGGCACTCAGCTTTCTTTATAGTCCAACTCTCACATCCATACATGACCACTGGAAAAATCACAGCCTTGACTAGATGGAACTTTGTTGGCAAAGTAATGTCTCTGCTTTTGAATATGCTATCTAGATTGGTCATAACTTTCCTTCCAAGGAGTGTCTTTTAATTTCACCATAATCTAAATTTATTCCATTAAAAATAGGCTCTGAGAAGGTACTTCAGAACTGGAAATTATTTGTCTATGTTGAATATTCTGGACATTTTCTTGTACAGAAGTGCCAGGAGGTCAGTACAGAAGTTTGTTTCTTCCTTGTTAATCAGATACTTCTAAAATATAAGTCTTGGGACTTCTGTGTTGGTCCAGTGGTTAGGACTCCATGCTTCCACCATAGGGGGCACAGGTTTGATCCCTGCTCAGGGAACTAAGATCCCACAAACTGCACAGTGTGGCCAAAAACCCACCAACAAGTAAGTTCTTCATGTCTTTTCCTGAAATATGATACAATTTACTGTTACTGAAGGAGAAGGCAATGGCAACCCACTCCAGTACTCTTGCTTGGAAAATCCCATGGATGGAGGAACCTGGGTGGCTGCAGTCCATGGGATCGCAGAGTCGGACACGACTGAAGAGACTTAGTAGTGTTATTGATGCCTTTTTTTTTTTTAAGTCATAGAAGACAGATTTTTATTGCCTAGGTGAACAATGAGAGAAAAGGAAGAACCATGGAGAATCTGTGATCACCTAAAGACACATTTTATCCCTTGGGTTTAACCTTCTACAGTAAGACATGACTCAGAAAGGCAGTTTTTCTCAAAGAACTATAACTGGTTTTATTTTTTTCTTCAAATTTTATTTCTTATTTTTATTTTCTATTTATTTTCTTTTTTCTGAGCCATTTACCCTCTGTTGGGGATGTTGGAGGGTAATAAGATTGTCACAAGACAGTTTAGTAGTTGGAAGGAGAGTTCTAGATTGTAGATGGGGAAATATGAGCATCCATACAGTGACTAGTCAACTGAACTTGGACATGATTTTACACGCTCTGCTCTTTGCTCCTCTGCACAAGCCATGAAGTGTTCAGATGCTAACATGATGTCAGAATTCCCTTTGCCGTTGAGACAAAAGAAATCTTAAAGAGGTATTTCTAAGCCTGCACATGAGTTTCCATAGCAATCTTTGGCTCAGAATTAAATTAGGATAAACAATTCCTTAACATAACTTAAAAAATCTCAACTAACCTACAGCTACAGGTTTTGCCATAAGACAGACATTTCTATTGGGTATACCGAGTTGATTAAGTGTCCACAATAGAGAAGTTTATTTAGAGGTACCATCTGCAGCTATAATTAGTTTGAACTTGTGAAAATGAAGACTTTGACAAGAGATATGACATTCATTTCTGAGAAAGGAGAACTTTGCTATTTTGCATCAGTGAGAGCATGGAAGTGGAATGAAACTGCATTCACAGAGATTCTTATAGGAACTTGTTAGGAGCTTTTAAACATAGAGAGGGAGAAAACTGAAAAGTTACTCAGAACTGGAAGTTGACTTAGTAGGCAGCTGACATGCACTTCTAACTACAAGCACGGCTTCTTTTCTGGTTGGAGCCAACGTGGATGACTTCCATGTGAACCCAGAAGCTAGAGCTTCCCAAAGATATAGAGCTGCTAACCAATTGTCTAAGCCTCAATGGACATCTGGATCCCCAAGATGCAGACACCTGAGAAGTGCTTCAGAGAAACAGCTGATCAAGACTACCTGGATTCCCAGGTCTTCTTGATTTTAGATGTGTGGGCCCTATCCCTGGTGGCTCAGACAGTAAAGAATCCACTTGCAATGCAGCAGAGGCAGGTTCCATCCCACGGGTTGGTATGATCTCCTGGTGGAGGAAATGACAACCCACTCGAATATTCTTGCCTGGAGAATTCCCTGGACAGAGGAGCTCATGGGGTCGAAAAGAGTTGGACATGACTATAGCAACATAGCCCAGCCTATCATCTCGGAATCTTGTGAATGTGCAGATTCTGGTTGGGCTGGGATGAGACGGGGATGAAGCCTGCTTTTCTAACATGGTGATGCTGTCCTTTACTTTGAGTAACAATCTAGAAAATTGGGAATAGGAGGACTGGGGGCTTACCTGCAGCCGTCTGTTCCAGCTCTCACTCTAATCACAAAGTAGGCAAAAGAACTTTTCTCTTTTATCAAATTTCTTACTTTCTTTGTGGCTTT
The DNA here is from genome assembly GCF_014754425.2 of Oryx dammah. Taxonomy (NCBI): domain Eukaryota; kingdom Metazoa; phylum Chordata; class Mammalia; order Artiodactyla; family Bovidae; genus Oryx; species Oryx dammah. The sequence goes on from NW_024070211.1 coordinate 18,812,108, forward strand.
CCTGCCCTGCCTCATTTGACATCTATGTCATCTTGAGGTTTATGAATGGATCATAAGTGGTGATTTGCCAAGACCCAAGGAATCCTCCATAAGGATACTCACAGCCCATTTCTTATCCCTTACATATATCTGGGGACATTAATTTTTGCCCTTGGCTCTAATCCCATGTGCCACAATCCACCAGGATAATACTCCTGATCAATCCCAGTGGAAAAAAATTCTGGTTTTTCTTTTAATATTAGACACTAAATTGAATATATTGTATGCATTAAATCTGGGTTTCCCAGGTGGCTCAGTGGGTAAAAAATCTGCCTGCAATGCAGAAGATGCAAAAGATGAGGGTTTGATCCCCTGGGGGAGGGCATGGCAGCCCACTCCAGTATTCTTGCCTGGAGAATCCCACAGACAGAGGAGCCTGGTTGGCTTCAGTCCATAGTGTCATGAAAAGTCAAGCATTGTTGAAGCCACTGACCGTGCATGCATGCATAGATTAAATCTAGCCTTTGTCTTTAACATAAATCACTATTTTAAGAAAGATGTATTTCCTTTTTCCTTTTAAAATAATAGCTGAATCTGTTATCTAAGATCCTTATGCTCTAAATATATTATCTAATTGAGTTTCTACTGAATTGGAATTCAGAAGGTCTAACTTTTTTTCCTTGCTCTATCTCTTATTCTATGCCTAATGGCCAAAGATTTAACTTTTCTGACCTCTGCTTCCTTAATTTACAAAGTGAAAGTTTAATGAGGTGAATACTTGTGTCCTCTGAAGCTGTAATTCTAGAATTCTAGTAAACAGTAATTGTGTTCATATACTGAAAGAGTAATTTCACTGTTGCCACCATTGTATTGTTTGGAAATACATTGTGTAGCTCAATGACAAATCATTTTATTCTGGTCTAAGTACTTGACCATTTCTATCTTAGTATGTTAGAAGTCTTTCATTGTGGGAAAAAATATGCAGAGATAGGAATCTTATAGTGCAATAATCTCTGTTAAGTACCTTTACTTGAAAAATAAGTTGTGGTTCTGGGACTTCCCTGGAGGTCCAGAGGTTAAGACTCCCCGTTTGCAAAGCAGAGGGTGCAGGTTCGATCCCTGGTCAGGAAAGTAAGATCCTACACACTCTGCAGTGTGGCAAATAAATAAATAAATAAATAAATAAATAAAATTTCTCCCTATAGTCTGATAAAATAGGTAGTTTTTTACAAAGTAAAAATAATGTGGAGCAAATAGCTTTTTTTGAGATATAATTTAATGCCATATATAATCATATAAGTCACCCTTGTAAAGTCTACAAGTGAATGGTTTAAAGTATATTCACAGAGGTTTGTCTCCATTACCACACTCAGTTTTAGAACATACCATCATCTCAAAAAGAAACTGCATACCCATTTAGTCATCACTCTCATTTCTCCTCATATCGCTCCATCCCCATCCCTAGGCAACCACTAATCTTCTTTTGTGCCCCTGGATTTGCCTACATTTCCTATAAAAAACATCATGCAGTATGTGATCCCTGTGACTGACTGCTTTCATTTAGCATGATATCTCCAAGGTTTACCCATATTATGGCATGAATCAGTATTTTATTTCTTTTTATTACCAAATATTGTTGAATCATATGGATATACCATATGGATACATGATATATCCATTTATCTATTTATCTGCTGATGCTCATTAGGACTGTTTTCATTTCTGGCTATTATGAATAGTACTGCTGCTGCTGCTGCTAAGTCGCTTCAGTCATGTCCGACTCTGTGCGACCCCATAGATGGCAGCTCAACAGGCTCCCCCGTCCCTGAGATTCTCCAGGCAAGAACACTGGGAGTGGGTTGCTATTTCCTTCTCCAACACATGAAAGAGAAAAGTGAAAGTGAAGTCACTCAGTCATGTCCGACTCTTTTTGACCCCATGGATTACAGCCTACCAAGCTCCTCTGCCCATGTGATTTTCCAGGCAAGAGTACTGGAGTGGGGTGCCATTGCAAATAATACTTTTCCAAATAATACTGCTATGAACATACAAATGTGTTTCTGTGTAGACGTGTTTTATTTTTTTCAGATACCTAGAAGTGAAACTGTTAGGTCACATTATAACTAGATGATTAAGATATTATTTTGGCCATGCCACGGAATATGTGGGATCTTGGTTCCCTGACCAGGGATCAAACCCCAAACTCATGTACTGGAAACATGGAGTCTTAACCACTGGACCGCCAGGGAAGTCCCCTCTATGTCTAACATTTTGAGGAATTACTAGACTATTTCCAAAGAAGCTGCCTCGTTTTACATTCCTACCAGAAGTGTGTGAGGGTTCTGATACTCCACTTCCTCGACAACACTTGCTATTATCCATCTTTTTGATAATAACCACTCCCCCAGTGGAAAGTGGCATCTCATTATGGTTTTGATTTGTGGTTTTAGAAAAGGCAGAGGAACCAGAGATCAAATTGACAACATCTGCTGGATCATGGAAAAAGCAAGAGAGTTCCAGAAAAACATCTATTTCTGCTTTATTGACTATGCAAAAGCCTTTGATTGTGTGGATCACAATAAACTGTGGAAAATTCTGAGAGAGATGGGAATATCAGACCACCTGACCTGCCTCTTGAGAAATCTGTATGCAGGTCAGGAAGCAACAGTTAGAACTGGACATGGAACAACAGACTGGTTCCAAATAGGAAAAGGAGTATGTCAAGGCTGTATATTGTCAACCTGCTTATTTAATTTCTATGCAGAGTATATCATGAGAAATGCTGGACTGGAAGAAACACAAGCTGGAATCAAGATTGCTGGGAGAAATATCAATAACCTCAGATATGCAGATGACATCACTCTTATGGCAGAAAATGAAGAGGAACTAAAAAGCCTCTTGATGAAAGTGAAAGAGGAGAGTGAAAAGTTGGCTTAAAGCTCAACATTCAGAAAACGAAGATCATGGCATCCAGTCCCATCACTTTATGGGAAATATATGGGGAAACAGTGTCAGACTTTATTGTTTTGGGCTCCAAAATCACTGCAGATGGTGATTGCAGCTATGAAATTAAAAGACGCTTGCTCCTTGGAAGAAAAGTTATGACCAACCTAGGTAGCATATTCAAAAGTAGAGATATTACTTTGCCAACTAAGGTCTGTCTAGTCAAGGCTATGGTTTTTCCAGTAGTCATGTATGGATGTGAGAGTTGGACTGTGAAGAAGGCTGAGTGCTGAAGAATTGATGCTTTTGAACTGTGATGTTGGAGAAGACTCTTGAGAGTCCCTTGGACTGCAAGGATATCCACCCAGTCCATTCTGAAGGAGATCAGTCCTGGGATTTCTTTGGAAGAAATGATGCTAAAGCTGAAACTCCAATACTTTCGCCAACTGATGCAAAGAGTTGACTCATTGGAAAAGACTCTGATGCTGGGAGGGATTGGGGGCAGGAGGAGAAGGGGATGACAGAGGATGAGATGGCTGGATGGCATCACTGACTCGATGGACGTGAGTCTGAGTGAACTCCGGGAGTTGGTGATGGACAGGGAGGCCTGGCATGCTGCGATTCATGGGGTTGCAAAGAGTCTGACACGACTGAGTGACTGAGCTGAATTGAATGTGAATAATATTGAGACTATTTCCATGCGGTTTTTGGCTATTTGTAAATCTCCTTTAGAGAAATATCTATTCAGATTCTTTATTCATTTTCAAATGGGTTATCTTTTTATTATTGGGTTGTGAGAGTTCTTTATATATTCAACATACAAGTCCCTTATCAGATGTATAATTTGAAAATATTTTAGAATAAAGACTATCTCATCATTTTGGTAATGATATACTTGCAATAACAAAAAGTTTAATTTTGATGATGTTTTCATCTGTCTTTCCATTTGTTGCTTGTCCTTTGATATCATATCTAAGAGACCATTGTTCAAAGATTTATACCTAGGGAAAACTCCTACCCTTGATAGAAACATTTAAAAACATTTCTAGAATAATTCGGGGCTTCCCTGGGGGCTCAGCGGGTAAAACGTCTACCTCCAATGTGGGAGACCCGGGTTCAGTCCCTAGGTTGGGAAGATCCCCTGGAGAAGGAAATGACAACCCACTCCAGTACTCTTGCCTGGAAAATCCCATGGACTGAGAAGCCTGGGAGGCTACAGTCCGTGGGGTTGCAAAGAGTCGGACACGACTGAGCGACTTCACTTCACTTCTAGAATAATTCAGAGTTACAGAAACTGACAAACTAAACACACAAGTTGATAAACAATTTAAAGTAGTTTTGACAGAAGGACAGCTGACCCCTTGGGAAATTTCTGTATCCGTAGGCCGTATGACACTTTGACCATTCCTCTGTCACATCATTAGGCCAGATTGCAAAAACACATTAAAGATGTAAGTGCCTAATTATTTGGGGAACAACTTATCTCCTAAGGAATATAAGCCAGTTGGAAATCATGCTGAGCTCAAAATTCATAAAGCGGGTGGGTGTCTTGCTATTTCTCTGTGATTGGTTCATACTGAGAGTCTTTATAACAGTTTCTAACACTTACTGAATATTTAAAAAAGAAAAAACTCAATTAACTGATGAACAGCTGGATGCTCATTTAATCCTGTCTGCTCTCCTGAAATCTCTTAGACTTCTGTAAAGTGATAACCTATTAATTCAAATTGCCGACGTTATATCTCGTGGTGCTTTATTTTGAATAAAAATCAAAGTTGCTTTCTATTTTACAAGTATTGAGGCATTTCTTCCTAGTTGCAAATATATGCTTTGATACCCTAAAAGCCCCAGATGGATTTTCTTTACTCTAAAAATGTTATTATAACATTGAAGAGACAACCAAGTATTTCCTTATGGTATCATCTGAACGAAATATTTCATTTGGCACGTCTCTTCCACTCTTTGCTTTATAGATGTATAGTTTACTCATTATAACCACAATGAACATATTATTTTCAAATAGTATTTTAGGATAGTCTTTCCAGTACACCTGAGCAAGGAGAAGGTGATATCTACATGGGTTCAGAAAGTTCAGATTTGCTAAGTGACTTTGCTCAAGGCAGTAACCTCCTATTTTTCGAGAGAGCTGTTTCTGATGACCTCATTTACCCTCTGCATTGCTGACGGTGAACTTCACACACCGTCAGGCTACAGTCTCCATTCCTGCTAAATTTTCTGCCCGCCTACCCTTTCACAAACAGGGAAAGTGATGGCCCTGTTCTTCCCTTGGGCTGTGCTATTCAGCCCCTGGCCACTTCTCAGATTTCTTCTCACACAGCTCCCACGAAGCTGGCTCTGCTCCAGACACCATGGCCAAGAGCTTTCTTTTCTCAGAGCTTGTTATTGCTGTCCCTTCCACTGGGAACACTCTGTGCCTGGATCTTGCACATTTGGCTCCTTCTTAAGCTTCGTCTCAGCTGGACATTATCTCAGGGAGAGCTGACCATCCTAATCAAGAGTTCCTCTCCTTTCCCTTTGCCCCCACATCACATCACTAGGTCTTATTTCCTTCGTGGTGCTTATTATTGTCTATGAGAATCAATCATCTAAAATCTGATATTTACTTGGACTTGTTTATTGTCCCATCCCCTTCTGCTGACAAATTAATATTTCATGAAGTGGAATCAGGTCTGCCTTCTTCTCCATTATAAACCAGTACTTCTTAGCACACTTGGCGCAGTAAGCCCTCCATAAATATTTACTGAACGAATAAATGAGTAAAAGGGTATATTTAAGCAAAGCTTCCCCCCAGACCGCTTTTCCCTACTTTCCCTTCTGAACTGCCTGAGAGCAGCTTACTTCGGTTTCTGCATTCTGTTATAGATGTGAAAAAACAACCAAAAAGAGAAAACAGTGGAAATACATGGATGGTGGGAAGGGAGGTTAACTAGTATTGTAATGTCTTTGAGGGGAAGTTCTCGTGTTACAAATGACCAAAAAGCATTTCCTTGAGATACATTTAATATATCTTTAATCAGGCAAAATGACAGTGTAATGGCAACTTTCTTGATAGATGGGTGATTTGCTCCAATACTGCTTGTGGTATAATACTCTGTTTTGATATCATTTGGTGCATTTTCTGCCCGTGTTTGAGCCTAGAAACATTATCTGGTGATAAAAAGAAAGAAGAAAGAATTTTAGTACTTTGATTGTGAATCTGATGCAGAAATAAACAAAGGCCAGTTGTGACTGAGTTTGAATGGAACTAAGGCACTGAGAGAAAGTAGGTGCTTTGTGTATCGAAACACTTTAGGTAAAGAGCTATTTTATTCTGAGATTGAGTCTCATGAACAACTGAATTGTCACTTCTGTACCAATCTGAACCTCAGACTGTATAGTTGACTGTGTTGTAATCCTAGATCAATCAGATCTCTCAGAAAACAAATTAAATAAATTAAAAAATGGAAGAAAGTTGGCCTGGCCAAATAAACTAAAAAGAGACTCCAAAGTAAAATCTTTTTTTCTTAGAAAAACCATTGTTCTCTTTCCTTTCCCCCAGGGGACACGACTGACTGCCCTTTAAACAAAACAATCATCTTGGCATTCACCTCAGGAGTTCCTCCTAGCACTGAATATTATCCCCATCATCCTGTAAGCCTTTTCTGCTGTCTTATTCAGGCTCTTCGCCAGGATGAGGAACGAGTTGTCAGAGAATTCTGCAGGTGTCTATTTCATCTTTCATTTCAAGGTGGGAAATCCTTGGCAACAGGGAGCTCCCTGCTGTGATCGAAAAAATAAAATGACAAATTATAGGTCTACATGTGAGGCTCTGAGGCTCAGTTTTTGTCAAGGTGGCAGCTGGAGATCAGGGAATGATTTAGCTGGAGGTGGGGTTGGGGGTGGAGGCAGGGAGAGGGTGGAGAGGAAAGGATGTACTAGCAAGAAGCAGCATGCAAGAGTTTCCAACCCAACACTTTTCTTATGTTCTTGATCACATAGGATTTTAATTCTGCACTAGTATGTGGGGTAGAAATATAAGAGAGAAAATGGAAGAAGAATAGGAGAAAGAAAGAATAAAAGAATAAGCTAGTATGGGGTTATTGGTTGACTGAAATATTCATGAAAAGGAAGACCTTCTATCTTACTGCTTAATTCAGAGAGTGCATTTTCTGATACATTGTCCAAAATGCATGAAAGAATGGAAAAAATTCAATGTTTATTTTTAAAGTAAGTTTCTTCAGTTCTTAGAGGAATTTTCCAATGTTTACGAGAATCACTTATTTACACACCTGTTTTTCCAATAGTCATGTACGGATGTGAGAGTTGGGCCATAAAGAAAGCCGAGCATGGAAGAATTGATGCTTTTGAACTGTGGTTTTGAAGAAGACTCTTGAGAGTCCCTTGGACTGCAAGGAGATCCAACCAGTCCATCCTCAAGGAAATCAGTCCTGAATATTCATTGGAAGGACTGATGTTGAAGCTGAAACTCCAATACTTTGGCCACCTGATGCGAAGAACTGACTCACTGGAAAAGACTCTGATGCTGCAAAAGATTGAAGGCAGGAGGAGAAGGGGATCACAGAGGAGGAGACAGTTTGATGGCATGACCGACCTAATGGACATGAGTTTGAGCAAGCTCTGGGAGTTGGTGATGGACAGGGAAGCCTGGCGTGCTGCAGTCCATGGGGTCACAAAGAGTTGGACATGACTGTGTGACTGAACTGAAACTAATGTAAAATATTTTAATATAATCATATTTAGATTTTGTTTATTGTTCATTGGGCTGTTTTGAATGCCTCACTTTTATCACTGTCTTCTTCCTCAGACCTTCCCTGTTAAGACTTCTAATAGGCTCTATTAGTGTTTTCATTTTATATTAGAACACTGAGCCATGGTGTTCATGAGGAACTTAACTCAAAAATGATAAAGAAGTCTCTAGGAATAGACTTACAGACATAAATATATTAGAAGATGTGTATCATTATTAGATTCTAGAAATTTGACAGTGCTACAATAGCATTGGGAGAAGGCAATGGCACCCCACTCCAGTACTCCTGCCTGGAAAATCCCATGGACCAAGAAGCCTGGTGGGCTGCAGTCCATGGGGTCGCTGAGGGTCGGACAAGACTGAGTGACTTCACTTTCACTTTTCACTTTCATGCATTGGAGAAGGAAACAGCAACCCATTCCAGTGTTCTTGCCTGGAGAATCCCAGGGACGGGGGAGCCTGGTGGGCTGCCGTCTATGGGGTTGCACAGAGTCGGACACGACTGAAGTGACTTAGCAGGCAGGCAGGACAATAGCGTTATATAATACACAGCTGAACTGTGGCAACTTAGTAGAGTTTGTCCTTGAAGCTGGCGCTAGATTTCTTTTTCTGCTTTGATTGAACAAATTTTAAGGGTGTATTAGAAAGTGTTTCTTAGAATATATGGTCACATCTAGGTGAAAAAAGTGACCATCCAGTTTTGTTTTGTTTTTTTCTCACGAAGGAGGTATGCTTGTTGGAAAAAAATCATGCTTAGAATACCTGATGCTTGGTCACACCCACTCAAGAACAGATTGGATAGCTTTTTACTTTAGGAAGAATGATATCAGCAGAATTTTTTCCAGGGGTCCTAATCTAGGTAGGCTGAGCAGTGAGTGAATGATTGATTTATTCATCAAGTAATTTTTGGATACCTATTATATACTGGACACTCTTCTAAGTACTAGGAATAAAAAGATGAATAACATTAAAACATATATAATTGCCATAGCATGTTTCATTAAAGAGCTCAGTTCACTGAGAAGATTAACCTGGAAACAGAAAATTGCGATACAAATTGATGTGTGGTCACAAGATGCTATGGGAGGATGAACGGAGACTGAAGGCCATCTAATCTTACCAAGGGAGCTGGGGTGATGATAAGTGGTAAGCATTGCAGGAAGTCAGGATAGTATAGTCCATAAGCAGTTAACTCCTTTCTTTAACTTTGGCCAGAATGGAATGAGTTGCTTGTTGTTGTTGTTCAGTAGCTAAGTCATGTCTGATTTTCTGTGACCCCAAGTTTGTGAACCAAGGCAGCATAGCAGGTTTCCCCATCCTCCACTATCTACCAGAGTTTCCTCAAGTTCATCTAAATTGAGTCAGGGATGCTATCTAACCATCTTATCCTCTGCCCTCTCCTTTTGCTCTCAATTTTTCCCAGCATCAGGGTTGCGGAAGTCTAGTAAATCTGAAAGATTGAGCAACAAGACTGGTAAGTTTTAATAGGTATGGAATGATCTAGATGATCCAAGCCTGAATTCGTCCTGGAATAAGCTTCCTGGTGATTAGGAAGTAGAAGGAAGTCAAGGGGAACTGACAAACTCTGCATACGTTGACTCTGTCCTGGGTTGGTCCCAAAGCTTCCCACTTGGTTGGTGAAAGGACAGAGCTGCCCTGAGCAGCCTGACAGGCAACAGCTGGATGCATAAGATTTATGTGCTTGCAGAGATATTAAGCAAACTCATCCACAGAGAATGAAAGGAAAATTCAATTTAGTCGAATGGCAACTCCCTTTTAATGAAAAGGGAGGAAAGCAGACATCCTTCGGTCTCTCTGTCATATTCTGAGGGGAAGGATATTTATAATTAGTCAAGACAGAATTTGCTATGCTTAGGCTTTGGGAAAAGTGCAATGTAAATGAAGGATGAGCTTCCCTTCTGTCATGGAGATATATGCTACAATTAGCAGAAGTTGATGGAGCAGTTTGCAAGAAGTTATAATTGACTTGAGCCAATAGCACAGAAGGAGAAGGGGGAGAAGGGGCGACAGAGGATGAGATGGTTGGATGGCATCATTGACTCAATGGACATGAGTTTGAGCAAACTTAGGGAGATAGTGAAGGACAGGAAAGCCTGGCATGCTGCAATCGGTGAGGTTGCCAAGAGTAGGACACCACTGAACAGCAAAATAACACAGAAAGCACACTCCAGCTTCTACTGCTACCATGTAATTATTTGATAACATTTCAGGCTTGGTGAACAGTCTCAGGGACCATGATCAAGTATTGTGTTCAGTCTCCTTCACAGCAGAGCTCACAAACAGGGTTTATCTCCCTTATGTAAAAAAAATGTTAGGTGAGCTTTCTTACAGTGTACAAAGATATAATTCAGCAGCCTGAGAATGCATGAAACTCAGGCTGGCGACAGAGGCTTAAACAATTCATAATAGTACCACGAAGCCTTCGTTATATTTCAGCCTTTGCCTTAAGGCAGAATCTTGTTATCGTGTGGTGGTTTTAGAAAGTGATGATCATTTCCCAGGTAAGCTTTAAGGAGCACACTGGTTGATCATTTAGAGCTCACGTTCAGAGAGATGAATTGATTTACTATTTCACAAACCCTGGAAACAAACAAAACGCTTTGGTAAAAATAGCAAACTACAGACTATTATAGATGAATGATTTCACCAAGTTGAATGGACAGCTTGAGTATTGATGCCTGGGAAGAACAATGAATTTTCATGTTCCGTCTTATGGAAACACTTTGGTAAGTGAACATTTAAAACTGTGTGTTTGTAAAAGAGTCAGACATGACTTAGTGACTAAACAACAACAACAACCTGCATTAACATATGCTAACTATGAAGAGTCTATCATTTACTCCAAAATGGTTTTAAGTTTGTTACTGTTATTGTTCAGTTGCTAGGTTGTGTCTGACTATTTGAGACCCCATGGGCTACAGCATGCCAGGCTCTCCAGTCCTCTCCATCTCCTGGAGATTGCTCCAATTCATGTCCATTGATTCCGTGATGTTATTAACCATCTCGTTCTCTGCTGCCCCGTTCTCCTTTTGCCCTCAACCTTCCCCGGCATCAAGGGCTTTTCCAGTGAATAAACTCTTTGCCAATTTGTAGTTTACAGCATAGGAAATAGCATTGAAATAAATATAATAGAAAGTGAGAACCAAGGGAAGAGGCAAAACCCGAAGGAGTCAACTTAAGGGTTAAGGGAGTAGTATGACCAACTTCAAGCGGGGCACTGCGATTTCTAGCACCTGAGCAGCGTTTTCTCACTGTCTGCTCTAGAGTCTGCTCTGTGTTGGCTGTGTTCTACTGGGGAAAGCTGAAATGCTGCTAACAGCCATTAGTGTCAAGCCTTCTCTCTCTGCCTATGTGTGAACAGTTGGCCATTTCACTCTTTACAAGCACTTTCACTAGAAAGAATGTGATGGCAATAAGTCATGCACTGTACAGAACTATAAATATAAATTTTATTGCAGAGTGATATAGTAAATCAGTGTTGGTTAGATGGCTAACCAATTGCCTCATAACCATTTACTAAATAATTCCTATTACACGTACTGGTAGAAATATCCTAAAACAAAATCGCTCATGTCCTTGGGTCTATTTATATATTCTTTCTTTGATCCATCTATGTATTCACAATAAGACAATATAGTAATCAATTACACTTTCTAATGCAATTCATTAAACTCACTCAAATATTATGTGGATATATTTTCTTGTTGATTTTCTATGTCAGCTTTAGAACTGGCTTGCCTATTTTTTAAGGCCTAGTCATTTTTTGGGGAACGTTACAAATTCACAGGTTAAATTAGAAAGTGGGTAGTTTAATGACATTTGAGTTTTCTTGTCTAAGATTATGATATGTATTTTCTTTAAGTCTTTTGGGTACCTAGATAGTATTTTAAGTTTTCTTAATATGGATTTTGCATGAAATAGTTGGTCTTTGATAATTTACTTCCTTCTTTGTAATTGTTTCTTTCATTATACCAACTTGTTTTAATACCTGATATAGATATAGCTACAGACACATAGATTTTACTGATTTCTTTTATTCTAATGGCTTTCTGAGTTTCTTGAGTGTTCTGAGTAAATGATCATATTATCTGCAAAAATTCTCTGTCTTTTCCAGTTTACATACCTCAATTCTTTTTTCATTCATAACAGTCATCTCAGTTTTTAAGAGGAAAATTTCCACTGCTTCTTATTTTGTATAATTTGGGCCTTTAGTTTGATAAAGACATATTAAAGTCTTATGCTTATGTTACCATGGTTTAAATTTTTTTTTCTCATAAATAATGGTTGTTGCAATTTTTTTACTTTTGAACAATTATTATAGTGAATTACATTCATATATATTTATCAGTGATCCATTCTTATAATACTACAATGAAGATCACTAGATTATTTATTATTATCATATTCTTAATGTACTGCTGAATTTCACTTGCTAATAGTCTATTGAGATTTAATTTTTTTAAGATTGTTTTTATGTGGCATTTTAAAGTCTCTACTGAAATTGTTACAATATTGCTTCTGTTTTATATTTCTGGCTGTGAGGCATGTGGGATCTTAGTGCCCTGACCAGGGATTGAACCTGTGCTCCCAGCTTTGGAAGGAGAAGTCTTAACCCCTGGACCACCAAGGAAGTCCCAAGAGTTATTCTGAATACACTTTTAAGAGGGTAGATTTTCATGGCACATATTTGTAAAATGTTAAATTCCTCTTAGGAGGCTTGGTGGAAACCATGGATTGTATTTTAGGCTAGCAGAAATTATTTTACAATGTACAATTTTATGTGAGAATGAACTTATCTTCGTGCTATTCTTCCCAACTACTCAAATTGGTAGCAGCCACCTTGTCCGTCACGCGGAGTGTGTCTCTTCTCACTTCTCCATTGGCAGATCACTTCCTACAAGCAGGGTATATCCACATGATGTCTCTTAATGTCCACTTGTTTTTTCAGTCCTCTTCATATCAGCACTGATTCAGCCTCTGCCACAAGTCTGATCACCTCCTTCCATTCCTCACTTGTTAGCCTTGCTTTGCAAGCTTGCTCAAGAGTTGCATCTGGTCTTCTCTGCTTCTTCAGGCACCTTGCGTGACCTTCCCTCCCTTTGGCTGCCCTTTCCTTGTAGTTTGCTCTCATGAAAGATGTCTCTTGGTTTCTTTAGACATGAATATATGCACTGTATTTGTCCTCCTGGATGTCTGGTTAACATCATCTTCACCACCGTGGTCAAATCCCAAGAGTAGTATTTTTGTTCTTCTTAATTCCTAATTGTGGCAACCAGTTTTGGTGTGGGCATGTGACCCCGTGAAAGCAATATTTCCTTTTCCTTGTCAGTGTGAGCCACCAAGGCTCATCATTTCCCCTTTTCTCAGTCATACCGTACATTAAATAAAAGGATTGCCACATTCATCATTGAACAGTCAGCTCTAGCTCCATCTTCTATTCCTTTCCTGCCATGGGAGAAATCACCTCCTCTTGTTCTTCTTCCCCACTGATCTGGCTATTTATATACTGCATGCAATATTTATAAGATAAAATGTCAGTGGACTTTGATCTAACTCATGCTGTAAGGAATGTCACCAAAGACTGGACAAATACCTTCTCGGGTTCTTTCATGCCTGACAGCATCAACTTTGTCTGAGATACACTTTTACTCTTCTTCTTTTTTTTTTTTTTTCAAAATTTCCCTACCTCTCAAAGCTCAGCAAACATCCAGTCTTTTTAAAAAGACTTCCCTGACTGCTAAGCACACAGAAAAGCCTCTTTTGTGGATTCTTTAATTTCTTCTTTTGTTTCTTTTATGGTGGTATCTTATAGGGGTTAAAGACATGCATCTGGAGACAGACTGCATGTGTGGAAGTCTGAGTTCTGCAATTTACCGACTGGATAACCTTGAAGACTAGGCTCTCGGTGTCCTAACCTAACATAGAAGACAGTTGCACAATATTTTTTAAATTGTTGTAATAATAAAATTTGCTTTATAGAATTTATATTAATTAAATTAACAAATGTTACTGATAGTAAGCATTATGTAAGTGCTAACAGTTATTTGCAGATGTGTATTTTTCAACAATGATGTATTTAGCACCAATATGTACCAAACACTGCTAGGTGCTTCCGCCAGTGCTTTTTCTTGGGGGGAGGTATGGTTTTAAAATTCTTTTTTTTTTTTTTATAATTTTTGGATGGCATGTATATTTTAAAAATAGCATTATTGAGGTATAACTTTTGTACAAGAAAATGTACATATTTAAAGGGCATAATTTGATGAATATTAGTAGGTGAATACTCTCATAAAAGAGCACCACAATGAGGATAACAAATATTTCTATTACTCTTAAAAGGTTCCTTGATCCCTTTCACAATCCTTATTTTCCTTTATTCGTGTTTTCAGGCAATAACTGATCTGCTTTCTGTTCCTATGGATTCATTTGCACTTTCTAGAATTTATATAAATGGAATTACATCATTCTCTTTGTATCTTTTTCCCCATTTAGCATGACACTTCTGAGATCCACCCAAATTGTTGCATACATCAATAGTTTGCTCTTTGTATTACTCATTATTATTTCATTGTGTGGATATACCACAATTGGTTTACTCATTGAACTGCTGAGGGACACTGGATTATTTTCAGTGTTTGGATATTACTAATTTAGCTGTTCTGAATATTCAGGTACTAGTCTTTCTATGATTGCTGTTCATTTCTACTGGAGTGAAGCTTGTAGGTTATATTTGTAAGTATATATTTAACTTTTCATGAAATAGGGGTCTGCCTTTCACTGCCCTTGTACCCATATTCTGCTTCCTCATATAACCCACAATATTTGACAAGTAGACTTTGAAGATACTCCAGTTATAAAGGGAAGTGTGCTTCTGTGATGAACAAGAACAAGGAAAAATTTTCAGTTTTCCCTCATCAGTTAGTTGGGTCAAAGCCCAAGTAAACCATGATAGGCTCTGTAAGTGCAAAGTTCCTGGCCCTTCTCATCCATAATCAGAGCCTATGTCTTTGGAGCTCTGTCTTGTACATGAAAGGCTCACCGAATCTATTTCTCGAATAAATATTTGAATAAATGAAATTTAATTAAATATTTATTTTGTCATCATCTTGTATGTTGACATGTGAATTTGTTTCTGACAAATGAATAGAGTTGGGACTTGCTTTCAAAAAATAGAGTTTAGAATGATATATTTACGTCTTGTTTCAAAAGATAGCAGTGATATATAAACAATTGTGATTCTTATATGCTATTGGTCTGTGTTATGTTGGGTTACTTGTGTTCTATAAAGATGTGTCTAAAATCCCACAATGGAGTATGACTTTTAAAAAAAATTATTTATTTATTTAATTTCTTTGGCTGTGCTGTGTCTTCCCTGCCACCTGTGGGCTTTCTCTAGTTGCAGCAAGAGGGGGCTACTCTCTAGTTGCTGTGTGTGGGTTTCTTTCTTTCCTTTTTCCCCCTATTTTAATTGGAGGCTAGTTACAATATTGTGGTGGTTTTTGCCATACATTGACATGAATCAGCCATGGGTGTACATGTGTCCCCATTCTGACCCTCCCTCCCACCTCCCTCCCCATCCCATCCCTCAGGTTCAGCTCAGTGCACCAGCCCTGAGCACCCTGCCTCATGCATCGAACCTGGACTGGCAATCTATTTCTCATATGATAATATACATATTTCAATGCTATTCTTTCAAATCATCCCACCCTCACCTTTTCCCACAGAGTCCAATAGTCTGTTCTTTACATCTGTGTCTCTTTTGCTATCTCACATATAGGGTCATCATTACCGTCTTTCTAAATTCCATATATATATGCGTTAATATACTGTATTGGTGTTTTTCTTCCTGACTTACTTCATTCTGTATGATAGGCTCCAGTTTCATCCACCTCATTAGAACTGATTTAAATGCATCCTTTTTAATAGCTGAGTAATATTCCATTGTGTATAGGTACCACAGCTTTCTTATCCACTTGTCTGCCGATGGACATCTAGGTTGCTTCCATGTCTTGGCTATTGTAAACCGTGCTGCAATGAACATTGGGGTGTGGGTTTCTTAATGCAGTGGCTTCTCTTGTTGGGGAGCATGGGCTTTAGGAGCATGGACTTCAGTAGCTGCAGCATGTGGGCTCAGTAGTTAATGGTGCATGGGCTGCATTGCTCTGCAGCAGCGTGTGGGATCTTCCCTAACCAGGGATTGAACTTGTGTCCCCTGCATAGGCAGGTGGGTTCTTAACCAAAGGACCACCAGGGAACCCAGGAATATAACTTCTTAAAATTCTTTTGAAGGCAGATATCCTTTACTTTTGTCCACTGTAGCACTGAACACACAACTATGAATGCTGTAGGTTGTCATTTTATGTTTGCCATCAGATAGATCATATCTTTGATTTCAAGACTATCTGAAATTCATTCACTCAATGCTTATTTACTGAGTAAGCACTGTATTGCCAGTCATTATTTTAGGGGACAAGGAGAAATCAGTGAACAACAAAGGTAAACAATTCCTGCACTTGTAGAGTTTAAATTTTTTTGTATGAGGGTGGTGAAAAGTGAAAGTGTTAGTCACTCAGTCATTTCCAACTATTTGCTACCTATGAACTGTAACCCATCAGGATCCTCTGTCCATGGGATTCTCCAGGCAAGGAGACTGGAGTGGATTGCCATTCCCTTCTCCAGAGGATCGTCCCAACACAGGGATTGAGCCCGGGTCTCTTGCATTGCAGGCAGATTCTTCATCACCTGAGCCACCAAGGGCTGGTGACAGGCAATAAATAAAATAAGTAAATAAAACATCTGAGCATTTTAAACACCACATGGCAGCAAGTGTGATAAAGAGGAATGAACTAGGATGGAATGGTGATGAGTAGGCAGCCCACATAGATGTTGGCAGAGAAACATTTCAGGCAGAGAAAGAAGCATGTGCAAAAGACTTGAAGTGGGAGAGTCCCTGGAAAGGAGCATCTGGATAACATCATGTGACTGAGGTCAAGTGAGGGGTGAGAGGGTAGGAGCTCAGGTCAACAAAAACCTAATGAATGAGGTCAGGCCTCCATGGTCAATGTAAACACATTGGGCTTCACTCTGAGTGAGTTGGGAAGATATTGAGCTGTTGAGTGACTTGATTTATCTTTTTTTTTTAAAAATCAGGATCACTTTGGTCATGGTGTCAAGAATAGACTGTAGGACAGAAATGGATCCTCAAGGAGACGGCTTTAATTGTCCAAGGGAGAGATAGTCATAGCTGGAACTTCAGTGGCACCAGTGGAGGAGTGAGAAGTGCTAGCAGTCAGGTGATATCTAATGCATGCTATTGCAACACCTCTAGACACCGGAGTGGCAGTGTGGAGAGGCCAATGGGATATAAAAGTCTGGAGTTGAAGAGAGAAAAACAGAGTGAAGATTTACATTTTGGAATCAGCATGGCATACAGGCTTGGGTGATGGTACCAAAGGAATGCAGTCGTTAGGGTAGATGTCCAAGGCCTGAAACCTGGGGAACTCTAATAATAAGAGGTCAGAGAGATGAAGACAAATCAGCAAAGGAGACAGAGATGGAGCAGCCAGTGAACTAGGAAGGACAGCAGAGTTTAGAATTCTGGAAAGCAGTGTTTAAGGAGGACATATACAAGATCAAAGCTGAGGTTTTTAATGATGACAAAGAATGGGCTTCCTTGGTGGTTCAGACTATAAAGAATCTGTCTGCAATGCAGGAGACCTGGGTTTGATCCCTGGGTCAGGAAGATTTCCTGGAGAAGGGACTAGCTACCCACTCCAGTATTCTTGCCTGAAAAATCCCATGGACAGAGGAGCCTGGCAGACGACAATCCATTAGGTCGCGAAGAGTTGGACATGACTGAGCAATTAACACACGCAAGGAATAATGGTACAGAAGGCCAACGATGAGCAAAGAGAGTGTCCACACTATCTCTATGGATGCTAGCACAACAGACATAAAATAAAAGGTCTGGGGGTTCTTGAGACAGTGAGGACTTGATTTTTAGTTGCAGACAACTACTACCAGAACTAGCTTAGTGAAATCAAGGGCGAGTTATCAACTCCTACTTGCCATAGTGCTGGGGGAGCCAGCAGTGTTGCTGGGGCTCTCCATACATTTTGATTTAAACATATGGTATAAATAAAAATAAAAATTATGCTTCAACATATGAATAACACACACAGGTTATGAGTGCCTGGACAACATGTTGAAAGGTGGAAGTACTGCATTGTTCCCCAGGTTCAAGTCTTACACGTGGTCATGGACTTCAGATGACCTCCTTTGTCTGATCAGTTAATTTAAGAATCAAAACCAGCAAGGAAAGAAGACACAGAATAAGCCTTCTGAAGATGTAAAAAAGATTTCCAAAACTTTTATTGAGTGTTCCTGGGATGTTTGCTAGTTTAAGGATCTCATGTCTGTTTTAAGAGATTATTTTTGGAATCATAATGAATTTAACTGTGGTTGTTAAAAAAATATTTTTGTGCCCTGGAAGATGTATTCATCTGATGAGTATAAGAAGCTCTTTCTATTTTGCTTTAATATGTTTCATTTTATAGAATTATATTTGTGGCAGAAATGAACTATTTAATTCTTTATATTTTAACATACACATTTCAAATAACAAAGAATCTGGACTTCTCTGTGTAAGATACTCCCTTGCTCTGATATGGCATCTTTATTCTATTTAAGTTTTCAATTAAATTAATTTAATGAGTATGAGCAAACTCTGGGAGATAGTGAAGGACTGGGAAGCCTGGCATGCTGCAGTCTATGGAATGACCAAGAGTCGGACACGACTCTGCCACTGAACAACAGCAATTACATTTTCAAAAAGTTTATACACATCAAATGTGATATGCTACCTACATTTATAAGATATATTTCCTAATTTCAATTCTTTCTTCTTTAACTTTAAAATTTAACTGTGAAAACTCCCCATCTCCATCAACATTCCCAGTAAACAGAAGTAATTCTATACTTACAGTAATATGGCTTTCAAGTGTATCTTCCAAAATTTGCTACTTAAAGTGAAAAAAAAAAAGTAAGGAAAGAATTTGAAGAATTCCCAGAAATTGCAACAGGGTCTACTTCTGGGCTGATGAATAGCTCCTTGAGGAAAGTCAGCTCTCTTATTAATATAACATCTGGCTTGCATCTTGCATAAATAAAAACACAAGAGCAGGATAGAAATATCAGAAAAGGGAAAGAGGAAGGAATGTGTGTTTTCTAGCATAATAATCTCTAACAGCCAAGAAATCTAATTAGAAGAAATGTCATCTCATGGGATTCTAGTCAAGAAAATTCCACAGGAGAAGGCAAAGCCTCGGGGGACCACAACAAAAACAGTGAATCAGGTAATTAAAAAAATAAAAAGGAAAAACGAAAACAGCATGCATTGACTGAAGGACTCCATTCAGGCCAAATGGTGATTATCAATGGCTTCTCCAGGGACTATTTATGACTTTAACCACAGAAATTCCATGGCTTGGCTAATGTTTTAAAAAGCACTCTACTGTTCTCATCTGCATGATTGGATTTCTGTTTTTTCCCTTTGTGTATTTGTCAGTCTGGAAGAAGAGAACACACCTCATTAAAGAGATGAACAGAAGCTAACTCTCATTCTATTACATGAATGAATGGAATGGTTCCTGTTCTATAGGAAACACCATTTCTGACAATTTTGTTAGAGGTCAGCTTATTATTAAAGCTGAACATCAGTGATTTCCAAACTTAATTTCGTTCGCTGTTTCCAGATCTGGAAACTGAAGCCATGAATTGAAATTAAGTAGTAACACTGACAAGTGTTGAGTAGTAAAAAATCAAATGATAAGAGAGTGCAAATATAAATATATAAAAATGAGACTGAGGGCTTTTGGTGGTGTTTTTTTTGTGTGTGTTAGAAATCTGTCAGCTACTTTGAATTTATCAAGGTATCCCTGGTGTTACCTTTTATCTACACTGCTCCATTGTATCTAGCAAGAAAGAATGAAAAAGAAAAAAACCCAGTTTCTGGTTTCTATGCTGCTTAGTGAAATTTCCGTGACTCTGGAGACATAAACTGGCCACTTAGTAGAGTACACAAATAAGTCTATGTAACAAAATAGATATATAAAAGGAAATATTGGAAAAGTGGAAATCATTAAAAATGAAAAGTAGAATCAATGACACAAAATATTTATTTCTCTAGGTTTCCTGAAATCAGACATCAGTGTTTATGCTGTTGAAGTTTTTTCTCTGCCCTCTTGCTAATCAGTTTTATTTTATTTATGACTTCATAAGAACTTTCATAAAATAGAAAGTCAATTAGCATTTTCAGTGATATATTGGCAATAAGTATTCAGTTAGTTGAGTTCAGTTGCTCAGTCGTCTGTGACTCTTTGCAACCCCATGGGCTGCAGCACACCAGGCTTCCCTGTCCATCACCAACTCCTGGAGTTTTCTCAAACTCATGTCCATCCAGTTGGTAATGTCATCCAGTCATCTCATCCTCTATTGTCCCCTTCTCCTCTTGCCTTTAATTTTTCCCAGTATCGTAGTCTTTTCTAATGAGTCATTTCTTTGCATCAGGTGGCCAAAGTTTTGGAGCTTTGGCTTCAGCAGCAGTCCTTCCAATGGATGTTCAGGACTGATTTCCTTTAGGATTGACTGGTTTGATCTCTGCAGTCCATGGGACTCTCAAGAGTCTTCTCCAACACACAGCTCAAAAGCATCAATTCTTTGGCGCTCAGCTTTCTTTATGGTCCAACTCTCACATCCATGCATGACTACTGGAAAAACTATTGCTTTGACTAGACAGACTTTGTCAGAAAAGTAATGTCTCTGCTTTTTAAATATGCTGTCTATATTGGTCATAGCTTTTTTTCCAAGGGGCAAGTGTCTTTTAATTTCATGGCTGCAGTAATATCTGAAGTGATTTCAGAGCCCAAGAAAATCAATTCTGTCACTGTTTCCATTGTTTCCCCATCTATTTGCCATGATGTATAGGGCTGGATGCCATGATCTTAGGTTTTTGAATGTTGAGTTTTAAGCCATCTTTTTCACTTCTTCTACACTACAGAAAAGTGATTGAGTTATACATATACATATATTCATTCTTTTTAAGGTTCTTTTCTCTTATAGGTTATCACAGAATATTGGGTAGAGGCCCCTGTGCTATATTATTCATCCATCTAGTCCCAATTATGCATCTATCTAGTATGTAGTAGTGTCTGTGTTTTTATCCCAAGTTCCTGATTTATCCCTTCCCCCAGTGTTTCCCCTTCAGTAGCCATAAGGTTGCTTTTATTATCTGTAAGTCTGATTCTGTTTTGTAATTAAGTTCATTTGTATCTTTTTAAAAAATTAGATTCCACATGTGAATATTTGTCTTTTTCTGACATATCTAGCTTAGTGTGATAATCTCTAGATTCATCCACTTTGATGCAAATAGCATTATTCCATTCTTGTTTGTGACTGACTAGCATTCCACCTGCAAGCACTATGTCTTCTTTATCCATTACTCTGTCAATGGACATTTAGGTTGCTTTCATGTCTTGGTTATTATAAACAGTGCTGCAATGAATATTGGGGTGTACACATTCTTTCAAATTATGCTTTTCTCCAGATTTATACCCAAGAGTGGTATTGCTAGGTCATATGGTAGTTCTATTTTTAGTTTTTAAAGGAATTTCCATATTGTTTTCTGTGGTGGTAATTATGTTAATGCTCTTAGGAACCTTGAGTTTCAGTATAAAGGAGAAAGAAATATTACAAGATCAAAATGAAGTAAAAAAACTAGTTAAACCTGAATCTGGATTGAAAGTAACAGTAAAGGAGGCAAGAATATACAATGGAGTAAAGACAATCTCTTTAACAAGTGGTGCTGGGAAAACTGGTCAACCACTTGTAAAAGAATGAAGCTAGATCACTTTCTAACACCGCACACAAAGATAAACTCAAAATGGATTAAAGATCTAAATGTAAGACCAGAAACTATAAAACTGTTAGAGGAGAACATAGGCAAAACACTCTCTGACATAAACCACAGCAGGATCTTCTACGATCCACCTCCCAGAATTCTGGAAATAAAAGCAAAAATAAACAAATGGGATCTAATTAAAATTAAAAGCTTCTGCACAACAAAGGAAAACATAAGCAAACTGAAAAGACAGCCTTCCGAATGGGAGAAAATAATAGCAAATGAAGCAACTGACAAACAACTAATCTCAAAAATATACAAGCAACTCCTGCAGCTCAATTCCAGAAAAATAAACGACCCAATAAAAAAATGGGCCAAAGAACTAAATAGACATTTCTCCAAAGAAGACATACGGATGGCTAACAAACACATGAAAAGATGCTCAACATCACTCATTATTAGAGAAATGCAAATCAAAACCACAATGAGGTACCACTTCACACCAGTCAGAATGTCTGCGATCCAAAAATCTGCAAGCAATAAATGCTGGAGAGGGTGTGGAGAGAAGGGAACCCTCCTACACTGTTGGTGGGAATGCAAACTAGTACAGCCACTATGGAGAACAGTGTGGAGATTCCTTAAAAAATTGCAAATAGAACTGCCTTATGACCCAGCAATCCCACTGTTGGGCATACACACAGAGGAAACCAGAATTGAAAGAAACACATGTACCCCAATGTTCATCGCAGCACTGTTTATAATAGCCAGGACATGGAAACAACCTAGATGTCCATCAGTAGATGAATGGATAAGAAAGTTGTGGTACATATACACAATGGAGTATTACTCAGCCATTAAAAAGAATACATTTGAATCAGTTCTGATGAGATGGATGAAACTGGAGCCAATTATACAGAGTGAAGTGAGCCAGAAAGAAAAACACCAATACAGTATACTAACACATATATATGGAATTTAGGAAGATGGCAATGATGACCCTGTATGCAGGACAGCAAAAAAGACACAGATGTGTATAGCGGACTTTTGGACTCAGAGGGAGAGGGAGAGGGTGTGATGATTTGAGAGAATGGCATTGAAACATGTATAATAACATGTAAGAATCGAAATGCCAGTCTATGTCTGATGCAGGATATGACACGCTTGGGGCTGACGCGCGGGGATGACCCAGAGAGATGTTGTGGGGAGGGGGGTGGGAGGGGGGTTCATATTTGGGAACGCATGTACACCTGTGGTGGATTCATGTCAATCTATGCCAAAACCAATACAGAATTGTAAAGTAAAAATTAAAAATAAATAAATAAATTAAAAAAAAAGAAAGTAACAGTATAAATTCAGGATATATGTTTATGATTTTTTTCCTATCTCTGTCCACTAAAAGCACATGGAAATAAGGGTCAATCTGTGGCTAGGAATACCCTGTTGAATCCAGACTGTGATGTCGAAATGTCATTTGTCACTTCAAGAAATAGAAACACCATGGAGAACAGCTGATTCCAGGTCCAGGACATGAAATGGCCAAGGTAAACCAGGAATTGTTCTTCATATCAGATTAAAGGGATGCTGTTAAAGACTCTGGGTTGTGTCAGGAGTGGTTGGGAACCAACCTGAAAGAGTCCCCCTTCCCTAACCTCCCAGCAAAATGGTGGAAAATTCGAGGCCAATAGGTAAAGACAACTGAATTAACTTGAAAAAGAAAACCTATGTTTAAATGTACATGAATTTTCAAAATGAAACAAAACAAAACAATTCCTAGACAACCTTTGGAGGAAGTGAGGAATCACACTCAGCCTGAAAACTGGTAAATAAATAGAAAGAATCAAGCGTTTATCCTCTTTTCTGTGTGAACTGTCCTCAGAGCCATCATTATGACAAACAGTTTTGGTTATCAGAGTTACTCTAGATGATTATTGTCAAAGTAATAATGAAATTAGAGAATAACCCTTTTGCTTCTCCTAATGTAATAATCGGAGAAGACAGTGGCACCCCACTCCACTACTCTTGCCTAGAGAATCCCATGGACGGAGGAGCCTGGAGGGCTCCAGTCCATGGGGTCGCTAAGAGTTGGACACGACTGAGCGACTTCACTTTCACTTTTCACTTTCATGCATTGAAGAAGGAAATGGCAACCCACTCCAGTGTCCTTGCCTGGAGAATCCCAGGGACGGGGGAGCCTGGTGGGCTGCCGTCTATGAGGTCTCACAGAGTCGGACACGACTGAAGTGACTTAGCAGCAGCAGCAGTAGCAGCAATGTAATAATGGATGAAGATATGATCATGAGTGGCTATCCAAACCATTAGGTGAATGCATTTGAGTCATTTCTAGTGAGGTGGATGAAACTGGAGCCTATTATACAGAATGAAGTAAGTCAGAAAGAAAAATACCAATACAGTATATTAATGCATATATATGGAATTTAGAAAGATGATAATGAAGACCTTATATGCGAGACAGCAAAAGAGACACAGATGTAAAGAACAGACTTTTGGACTCTGTGGGAGAAGGCAAGGGTGGGATGATTTGAGAGAATAGCATTGAAATATGTAAAATAGATGACCAGTCCAAGTTTGATGCATGAAACAGGGCACTCAAAGTTTGTGCACTGGGATGACCCAGAGGGATGGGATGGGGAGGGAGGTGGGAGGGGAGTTTGGGACGGGGGACACATGTACACCTGTGGCTGCTTCATGCTGATGCATAGCAAAAACCACCACAATATTGTAAAGGAATTAGCCTCCAATTAAAATAATTTATTTTTTAAAAATGGATGGAAATCTTGTTTTTGTTTTTTTTTACTGTGCATTTTAAATTGAAGTAATTTACATGTTGTGTTAGTCTTAAGTGTACAGCAAAGTGATTCAGTTATACACATACATATATTCACTCTTTTAAAAATTATTTTCTCATATAGATTATCACAGAATATTGAGTAGAATTCCCTATGCTATACAGTAGGTACATATTAGGTAAACAGTACAGAGGTTCCCTAAAAAACTAAAAATAGAGTTACCATACAGCCCAAAAATCCCATTCCTGGGCATATTTTCAGGAAAAAAACATAATTTGAAAGGATGCATACATCACAATGTTCATTGCAACACTATTTACAATAACCAAGACATGGAAACAATGTAAATGTTCATTGACAGATGAATGGATAAAGATGTGGTGTATATACAATGGAATATTAATCATCCATAAAAAGAATAAATTAATGCCATTTGCAGTAACATGGATGTACCTAGAAATTATCATAGTAAGAGGTGTAAGTCAAAGAAAAACAAATACTCACATGATATCATATGATACCACTCATTCATGAAATATAATTTTTTAAAAAAAGATACTTCTGACCTTATTTACAAAACAGAAACAGACTTACAGATATCAAACACAAACTTATAGTTACTAAAAGGGAAACATCAGGGGGAGAGATAAATCAGGAGCTTTGGATGAACGCACGTAGACTACTATGTATAAGATAGATGACCAACCAGGACTGTTTTCCATAGCAGCTACACCATTTTACATTCCCACCAACAATGTAAAGGGTTTCCTTTTCTCCACACCATCTCCAGCATTTATTAGATGGAAATTTTTATAATGGATGAATAAAACTTACCATACCTGAACCCACTGATTACTTTTAATCTTTAAAAATGTCTTGGAAAAGTGTGTGATGACAATATTTAAACAAAACACGGATTCAAACAGTAAAATCCAGAGCCTGGGAATTCTATAAGACAAAAACTTGGTGTCCTCAAATAATAAATTACAAGCAGGGCAAAGAAAGAGGGAGAAACTGACAGAACTGAGAGAGACTTATAAGGCATATCGACCAAATGCCATGTGTGAAAGTTGTTTTTTTTAAATCTGAATTCAAAAGTATGAACTGTAAAAACATTTATGTGATAATATTTATAAGATATTTGAGGGAAATTTGAACACTGACTCAGTATTTGAAGATGTTACAAGTTTATTGACAGTAATTTTATGTTTGAAAATGATATGTTCATGATTAAAAAAGAATTGCTCTTATCTTTCTACAGGTGCTTTCCTAAATGCTTACAGAAGAAATGATACGGTGTCTTGTATTTGCTTCTAAATATTTTGGGGATGTAGGGGACATGGCTGGGGGTTATAAATAAAACAGCCTTGACAAGGTGTTGAAAGTTATTGAAACTGATGATTTAAATTAATGTTTGGGATTTTCCCCTTAAAGTATATTTATGACACTCAGGGCAGATTTTAAAATTGTGACTTTAGGTTTGACTTATGTGCCTCTATGGTACAAAGCCTTTTAGGGATTATTTGATTTATGATTATGTTGCTGGGTGTCTCTGTTTCCGGTATAATTTATCAACTGTGCTAATGACCTCCAAGAATCAGAATCTGTAATTAAAAGAAACCATTAACGTTAGCCACAGAGGTAGATGGATATTTTTAGAAGCAAGCTTGAATTTGAGATCAACCAAAAGTGCCACATACAAGAAATTTTTAAATGTATCCATCTTTCATAAGTCAAAAATGATTGACATCTGAAACGATGCTTTTAAAGTGTGTACTTCACTTCCATGAGCTTCCCTCGTAGTTCAGTTGGCAAAGAATCTACCTGCAATGCAGGAGACTTGTGTCCTGGATCACTAGTGATAAACATGTGCCAACTTATTTTAAGCAGTGATCTAAATATTGTGGAATAGCTATAATCATATTTCTCTTAACAAAGTAAAACAATTGAAATGGATTCTGTTTCAATTTCCACACAGATTAATCTCTACTTATTCAATTCAGTTCAGTTCAGTTCAGTCGCTCAGTCATGTCCAACTCTTTGCAACCCCATGAATGGAAGCACACCAGGCCTCCCTGTCCATCACCAGTTCCTGAAGTTCACTCAAACTCATGTGCATCGAGTCAATGATGTCATCCAGTCATCTCATCCTCTGTCATCCCCTTTTCCTCCTGCCCCAATCCCTCCCAGCATCAGAGTCTTTTCCAATGAGTCAACTCTTCGCATGAGATGGCAAAAGTATTGGAGTTTCAGCTTTAGCATCATCCCTTCCAATGAACACCCAGGACAGGTCTCTTTTAGGATGGACTGATTGGATCTCCTTACAGTCCAAGGGACTCACAAGAGTCTTCTCCAACACCACAGTTCAAAAGCATCAATTCTTCACTGCTCAGCTTTCTTCACAGTCCAACTCTCACATCCATACCTGACTACTGGAAAAACCATAGCTTGACTAGATGAACCTTTGTTGGCAAAGTACTATCTCTGCTTTTGAATATGCTATCTAGGTTGGTCATAACTTTCCTTCCAAGGAGTAAGCGTCTTTTAATTTCATGGCTGCCATCACCATCTGCAGTGATTTTGGAGCCCCCCAAAATAAAGTCTGACACTGTTTCCACTGTTTCCCCATCTATTTCCCATGAAGTGATGGGACCGGATGCCATGATCTTCATTTTCTGAATGTTGAGCTTTAAGCCAACTTTTTCACTCTCCTCTTTCACTTTCACCAAGAGGCTTTTTAGTTCCTCTTCACTTTCTGCCATAAGGGTGGTGTCATCTGCATATCTGAAGTTATTGATATTTCTCCCAGCAATCTTGATTCCAGCTTGTGCTTCTTCCAGCCCAGCGTTTCTCATGATGTACTCTGCATAGAAGTTAAAGAAGCAGGGTGACAATATACAGCCTTTATGTACTGCTTTTCCTATTTGGAACCAGTCTGTTGTTCCATGTCCAGTTCTAACTGTTGCTTCCTGACCTGCATATAGGTTTCTCAAGAGGCAGGTCAGGTGGTCTGATATGCCCATCTCTTTCAGAATTTTCCACAGTTTATTGTGATCCACACAGTCAAAGGCTTTGGTGTAGTCAATAAAGCAGAAATAGATGTTTTTCTGGAACTTTCTTGCTTTTTCCATGATCCAGCAGATGTTGGAAAACCCAGACTCTAAAATGGTTGCCCTTATGCACCAGGGAGGATTGTCATCATCCCAGTTATTTTCAGCATCGCTGGAAATTTTGGACCTTCTGCTTAAGATGAAAGTGAAAATCATTCAGTCATGTCCAACTCTTTGTGATCTCGTGGACTATACAGTCCATGGAATTCTCCAGGCCAGAATACTGGAATGAGTAGCCTTTCCCTTCTCCACTGGGTCTTCCTGACCAAGGAATTGCACTGGGATCTCCTACACTGCAGGCAGATTCTTTACCAAATGAGCTATCAGGGAAGCCCTCTGCTTAAGAAGATATCTCTTAAAACAATCACAGCCTCCCTGCCTCCAATCAGTCAGCATATGCACATGCTTTCCCACCTTGGGAAGTAATGTGTGACAAGCTTTTAAAAATTAACTTGTATTTTATCAAGTGGCATGTACATGCATTTTAACATGTCCAAAAGGACTAAAAAATCTTAGCAAAACCCAGTAGTTTTCCTCCCTGTACTTCCTATGAATAAGTGCTTGCCCAACAATGACCACCAGGAACACATTCATGGTTGATAGAGTTGGCTTATTATCTATTGTGTTGATGGAGACCCCACACCGCGGGGTCCCAGTAAGAAGGTGTTAGTTAAACTTATAGGATTTGAGCTTGTATTAGATAATTTGAGGTAAGGTTTAAGGAAGTGGGTCTTGGTTCTGGATTGGATGCTGTCTGCAAGCATGGGTGAGTCTATGGCTATCACCATAAATTTTATCTTGAAGAGTGAAACTGAAGTTGATTGATAAAGAGACATCAATGACTCAAATTAAGCAGGAAGCAGGAAGACGGTCATTTTGTGGCTTGAACAATGCTCATGTCTTCTCGGTGTTCAATTGTGATAATGAAGAGTTCTTCCTTTCGTTTGGAAAAGCCTGGCTGGACACTGATGCTCTGTAAGTTTATGTTCAAGGGGAGGATATCATGCCTGCCAGCTCCAAGTTCTCCTTTGTTTCTCTCTCCTTACTACTTCAAGTCCCTCTCTTTTACTCTCTGTTGGAATATAGACATGTCCATCTAAATCATATGTACATGGAATCTCATATTGATTTCCTTTTATGCTAGCGCTTTTACATTGCCACTACACCCCTGTATCTCTTTACCCTTTTCCTAATAGATTGATTGCAGAGTTCCAAAGAATATCATGGAGAGATAAGAAAGCTTTCCTCAGTGATCAATTCAAAGATATAGAAGAAAACAATAGAATGGGAAAGACTAGATATCTCCTCATGAAAATTAGTGATACCAGGGGAACATTTCATGCAAAGATGGACACAATAAAGGACAGAAATGGTATGGACCGAACAGAAGCAGAAGATATTAAGAAGAAGTGGCAAGAATACACAGAAGAACTATATAAAACAGCTCTTCATGACCCAGATAACCACGATGGTGTGATCACCCACCTAGAGCCAGACATCCTGGAATGTGAAGTCAAGTGGGCCTTAGGAAGCATCACTACAAACAAAGCTAGTGGAGGTGATGGAATTCTAGTTGAGCTATTTCAAATCTTGAAAGATGATGCTGTGAAAGTGCTTCACTCAATATGCCAGCAAATTTGGAAAACTCAGCAGTGGCCACAGGACTGGTGAAGGTCAGTTTTCATTCCAATCCCAAAGAAAGGCAATGCCAAAGAATGTTAACTACTGCACAATTGCACTCATCTCACATGCTAGCAAAGTAATGCTTAAAATTCTCCAAGCCAGGCTTCAACAGTACACGAACCGTGAACTTCTAAATGTTCAAGCTGGTTTTAGAAAGGGCAGAGGAACCAGAGATCAAGTTGCCAACATCCGTTGGATCAGCAAAAAAAGCAAGAGAGTTCCAGAAAAAATCTACTTCTGTCTTATTGACTATGTCAAACCTTTGACTGTGTAAGTCAAAACAAACTTTGGAAAATTCTTAAAGAGGTGGGAAGAGCAGACCACCTGACCTGCCTCCTGAGAAATCTGTATGCAGGTTAGAGCTGGACATAGAATAACAGACTGATTCCAAATCAGGAGAGCAGTACATCAAGGTTGTATATTGTCACTCTATTTATTTAACTTATATGCAGAAGACATCATGCAAAATACTGAGCTGGATGAAGCACAAGCTGGAATCAAGATTGCCAGGAGAAATGTCAATAACTTCACGTATGCAGATGGCACTATCCTTATGGAAAAAATTAAGAACCAAAGAGCCTCTTGATGAAAGTGAAAGAGGAGAGTGAACAAGTTGGCTTAAAACTCAACATTCAGAAAGCTAAAATCATGGCATATGGCCCCATAACTTCATGGCAAATAGATGGGGAAGCAATGGAAACAGTGACAGACTTTATTTTCTTGGGCTCCAAAATCACAGCAGATGGTGACTTCAGCCATGAAATTAAAAGATGCTTGTCCCTTGGAAAAAAAAATATGACCAACCTAGACAGCATATTAAAAAACAGAGACATTACTTTTCCAACAAGGGTCTGTCTAGTCAAAGCTATGGTTTTTCCAGTAGTCATGTATGTATGTGATAGTTAGACTATAAAGAAAGCTGAGCACTGAAGAATTGATGCTTTTGAACTGTGGTGTTGGAGAAGACTCTTGAGAGTCCCTAGGACTGCAAGGAGAACAAACCAGTTCATCCTAAAGGAAATGAGTCCTGAATATTCATTGGAAGGACTGATGCTGAACCTGAAACTCCAATACTTTGGCCACCTTATGTGAAGAACTGACTCGCTGGAAGAGACCTGATGCTGGGAAAGATTGAAGGCAGGAGGATAAGGGGACGACAGAGGAGATGAGATGGTTGGATGTCCATCAGTTGATGGACATGAATTTAAGCAAGCTCTGGAGTTGTTGATGGACAGGAAACCCTGGTGTGCTGCAGTCCATTTGGTCACAAAGAGTTGAACGTGACTAAGCAACTGAACTGACTGAATAGATTGATAGTTTTTAGTTACATGAATATCCAGCACTTCTTTGATACCTTTGCAAATATTATTCACAGTTGAACATCCAGTAGTCTATGATGTTTCCTTTTTTTGTTTCTGTCTTTGTTGAGACTGACGTAATTGCTTTGATTTTGGCTATCTTTGTGCTTCTTGCTAATTCTTCAGACCTTCTAACAGCTCCACAGGACAATTTTCCAAGAGGTCAATAAGATCAACTGATCAGGCTTTTTCTCTCCCAAAGATTTCTTTGTTCTCTCTGGGCCAGTTTTGCTCCAAGTTTTCTGTGTGCTATCTTTGTGTTCCTTTTTCTCTGAATTATTGTCCTTGGCATTTGCTAATCTGGAGTTTGATGCTCTGTTTTCTGGAGGGTAGGCCTTCCACATTCTTGGTTTACTCACTTGGTCTGGAGCATATGCTCCAGTAATTTGATCAGACTAAAGATGGCATCATCACAGAGGGCATGGGGTGGACAGTCCTCCACATGTCTGTTTCCTGTGTCACATTGGTCCAGGGATATCTACATCTGGAGTACAGTCATCTCCCTGAGATCTCCCTCCCCCACTATTTTGAAGACTTTTCTCACTTTTCTCCTGTGTAGTATCTTTTCTATTATGAATCTCTCATCATCTCCTTTTCTTGATCTGCTCCCTCTTAAGGCAGAAATCATCTTCCAGTAGCCCCTTTAGCAAGAATGCAATGGAAGTAAATGTGTTGGGAGCTTGCATTAAGAAAATACCCTTTAAACTTCCCTGGCAGGTGATAGATAGCTTGAGTAGAGAATACACAGTTGGAATTTTATTTGGCATTGTAGAGTCATGATTTCATTGTTTTGTTGTTCCTTTTGTTGTTATTGAGGAGTCTAAAGTGATTCAAATTTCTGATTCTTTGTACAAATTTACTTTCCTATCTAGAAAATCATAGAATATAATAATAATGTAAAAGCTTGAAATAAGCAAGAATTACCAGTGTGACACAGAAATACAAGATGAGCAAATGCTGTTGAATAAAATGCACTGATAGACTTGCTCCATGCAGGGTTGCCACAAAACTTCAATTTGTCTAAAAAAGAAAATGCACCATCTGCAAACTGCAGTAAAGTGAAGTACAAAAAAAGAGGTTTGCCTGTACTTTGAGGTGCAGATCTAAGTAAGGAAGTGTGTGTGTAACATAGTTCTCAAAGATCCATCAGAATTGTCCAAGCCAGGATTCAACAGTATGTGAACCAAGAAATTCCAGATGTTCAAGCTGAATTTAGAAAAGGCAGAGGAACCAAAGATCAAATTGACAACATCTGTTGGATCATAGAAAAAGCAAGAAAATTCCAGAAAAACATCTACTTCTGCTTCATTGACTGCACTTTTAAAGCTTTTGACTGTGTGGGTCACAACAAACTGTGGAAAATTCTTACAGATGGGAATACCCTGTCACCTTACCTGCCTCTTGAGAAACCGGTATGCAGGTCAAGAAGCAACAGTTAGAACTGGACATGGAACAATGGACTGGTTCCAAATTGGGAAAGGAGTACGTCAAGGCTGTATATTGTCATCCTGCTTATTTAACTTTTATGCAGTGTGTCATGTGAAATGCCAGACTGGATGAAGCACAAGTTAGAATCAAGACTGCCAGGAGAAATATCAATAATCTCAGATATGCAGATGACACCACCCTAATGGAAGAAAGTGAAGAGAACTAAAGAGCCTCTTGTTGAAGGTGAAAAAGGAGAGTTAAAAAGCTGGCTTAAAATTCAACATTCAAAAAATGAAGATCATGGCATCCAGTCACATCACTTCATGGCAAATAGATAGGGAAACAAGGAAAATAGTGACAGACTTTCTTTTCTTAGGCTCCAAAATCACTGTGGACTGGGACAGCAGCCCTGAAATTAAAACATCCTTGCCTCTTGGAAGAAAACCTATGACAAACCTAGACAGTGTATTGAAAAGCAAAGACATTACTTTGCCAACAAACATCCATCTAGTCAAAGCTATAGTGCTTCCAGAAGTCATGTACGGATGTGAGAATTGGAACATAAAGAAGGCTGAGTGCTGAAGAATTGCTGCTTTTGAACTGTGGTGTTGGGGAAGACTCTTGAGAGTCCCTTTGACTGCAAGGAGACCAAACCAGTCAATCCTAAAGGATTCAATCCTGAATATTCATTGGAGGGATTGATGCTGAGGCTGAAGCTCCAATAGTTTGACCTCCTGATGTGAAGAACTGACAAAAAGACTCTGATGCTGGGAAAGATTAAAGGCAGGAGGAAAAGGGGACAACAGAGGATGAGATGGTTGGATGACATCACTGACTCAATGGACATGAGTTTGAGCAAGCTCCAGGAGATGTTGAAGGACAGGGAAGCCTGGCATGCTGCAGTCCATGGGGTTGCAAAGAGTCAGACATTACTGAGCAACTAAACAGCAACAAAAGGCACTGATAGACTTGCTCCATGCAGGCTTGCCACAAACCTTCAATTTGTGTTGAAAAATGCACCATTTGAAAAGTGTAATAAAGCAAAGTCCAATAAAGTTAGGTCTGCCTGTATTTTGAGGTGCAGACCTAAGTTGGCAAGCGTGTGTTTGACATAGTTTTCAAAAATCCATTGGAATTTTTTCAGTCTAAGAAATGTAAGAATAATTAAGAATGGTAATAGCATTTTAAACTAAAGATCCCCTGGAGAAGGGAAAGGCTACCCATTCCAGTATTCTGGCCTGGAGAATTCCACGGACAATATAATCCATGGGGTCACAAAGAGTTGGACATGACTGAGTGACTTTTCACTTCACTTCATTTCACTTCAGATCATTAATACAGATGTACCCTCCTGTGTGGTTCTTAACACAAACTTGACAAGGAATTTGTCTATCACACACAGTGTTGCACTCTACTTCTCAGGACAGAAAGTGTTAGTTGCTCAGTTGTGTCTGACTCTTTGCGATCCCATGAACTGTAGCTTGACAGGCTCCTCTCCAGACAGGAATACTGGAGTGGGTTGGAGATGGAACCCACGTCTCCTGCATTGCAGGCAGCTTTTTACCATCTGAGTCAGGACAGAATATCAGACCAAAAGGGACATCGCCATCTTTGTCAAATGACTTCACTACATCTGATTGCAAGGCCAGAGAGTCAGCCTCTATAAGTTGCTGAAAATGCCTCCCTTGCTTAACCAGTTCACCCAGGCCTTGGACTCTCAAGGACTTCCCTGGTAGCTCAGATGGTAAAGCGTCTACCTACAATGCAGGAGACCCAGGTTTGATCCTTGGGTTGGTAAGATCCCCTGGAGAAGGAAATGGCAACCCACTCCGGTACTATTGCCTGGAAAATCCCATGGACGGAGGAGCCTGGTAGGCTACAGCCCATGGGGTTGCAAAGAGCTGGACATGACTGAGTGACTTCACTTGGACTCCCAAACAGTCACTCAACTGATTAATGTCTCACAAGTAAAGACAAGACATGAAGTAAGACAAGAAGCAATGGTGTCAGGGTGAGACAAAAGCTCACAGGCAAAGGGGGTATCCCCACAAAAAGGCCACTTACCCTTCCAGCAGGGGGTAATGCTGTCATCACATTGGCAGAGACCAAAAGTTTCCACTGGAGGTGATTGCAAGTGATGTGGATCCCACTGAGTTGGGGGCCTCCCTGCCTGCCCTGTATCATAAGATGCGAGTTCCTTATCTCATTAGCAAGGGGAAGGCCAGGCTGGATCGTCCAGTCCACATGAAAGAATTACACCATCGTCAACTTCACATGAGTTAACTTGGCAGACAAAGAACCTCAGGATAAGCTGATGGAAGCTATTAGGACCAATTACAATTACAGATATGATGAAATCTGCCATCACTGGGGAAGCAACATCCTGGGTCCAAAGTTGGTGGCTTGCATTGCCAAGCTGGAAGAGGCAAAGGCCAAAGAACTGGTCATCAAACTGAGAAGTGTCCACTACTGAGTTTTCTGTACCAAAAAAGTTTAAACAAAACATCCTTCAAAAAAAAAAACGAAGAATGAATTAAGATCATATGAAAGGCAAAACACACAGGGAATGTTTTGAATGCGTGAACCCCAGAATGTGAGGAACCGGGAAGAAAATACATTTATTGGGCAAGACTCATGAGTTCATCACTATGCATAATGTCAAAATGACCTTGTAAATATTATTATCTCCATATTAAAAGTGGGGAAACAGGCCCAGAGGAATTATCTAACTTATTCAAGGTTTCTAAGAGTGAAGAGGAATTAAAAAGCCTCTTGATGAAAGTGAAAGAGGAGAGTGAAAAAGTTGGCTTAAAGCTCAACATTCAGAAAACGAAGATCATGGCATCTGGTCCCATCACTTCATGGGAAATAGATGGGGAAACCATGGAAACAGTGTCAGACTTTATTCTTTGGGGCTCCAAAATCACTGCAGATGGTGACTGCAGCCATGAAATTAAAAGACGCTTACTCCTTGGAAGAAAAGTTATGACCAACCTAGACAGCATATTCAAAAGCAGAGACATTAGTTTGCCGACTAAGGTCCGTCTAGTCAAGGCTATGGTTTTCCCTGTGGTCATGTATGGATGTGAGACTTGGACTGTGAAGAAGGCTGAGCACCGAAGAATTGATGCTTTTGAACTGTGATGTTGGAGAAGACTCTTGAGAGTCCCTTGGACTGTAAGCAGATCCAACCAGTCCATTCTGAAGGAGATCAGTCCTGGGATTTCTTTGGAAGGAATGATGCTAAAGCTGAAACTCCAGTACTTTGGCCATCTCATGGGAAGAGTTGACTCATTGGAAAAGACTCTGATGCTGGGAGGGATTGGGGGCAGGAGGAGAAGGGGACGATGGAGGATGAGATGGCTGAATGGCATCACTGACTCGATCGATATGATTCTCTGGAAGTTGGTGATGGACAGGGAGGCCTGGCGTGCTGCGATTCATGGGGTCGCAAAGAGTCGGACACGACTGAGCAACTAAACTGAACTGAACTGAACTGAAGCTGGTAAAACGAAAAGAGATGATTCAAGCCCAGGTTTGTTGAGTTTCCGGTTCATTATTTCCACTATATCTCGAAACTGTCCTAGACAAAAGAAGATGGAATTTTACTATGTGGTATAAATTCCACTAAGACCTAGTAGTGGGAAATGAAATCCTTGATATATAACTGAATCCATACCCCATACAACTGAAAACAGTAGAATTAACCAATTTAAAAAGTATTAATTTAATTGAATATATTAATTAATATCCATGGAGAATTTGATATGGGTGACAGATAATGTAGTGGAGATTATTGTTCCTACTTTTTAATATGCATTCAAAATGCAAGATACAAATACAAAAGACAGATGTATATCTCATTTATACTGATAATAACCACATATTGAACTTTATAAGTTATATTAATATATACTAAAAATATAGACACAAAAAGGATATGCAACTTCCCATATGAAAGGAAATCCTTTATATGTAAACCAAAATTAAATTTCAAAGTTATTTTTAGGTTACAAAAATTTTTTAATGTATTTTTTGAATTCTTGGTTTACTTAAGATAAATGATACAATTATGGTGGTGGGGTATGGTTTATCTAAATACCTTTCTTTTCCTTCAGCCTTTGAAAGTAGTTTCTAAAATAGATAAAATGAAAACTTTAAAAAGAAATCATGGTTATAGCTGATATGATGAAATAGGACTGGTCACATATTAGATAATGTATAATTTTACTTGAATGTGTTGATCATATGTTGTGGGACAGTTTTCACTTGTCTGAACAAACATGTTTTGTCTTTAGTTTGTGCATACAATGGTAGAAAGCATAAAGCCACATTTGATCCTACTTGGCTTGTAACTACTATTTTCATTTGCAAGAAGGCTATGTTTTTACATTCTTGGTTCTGAAGCCAGCACAAATTATGCCCCCTGTGATTAAAAGATGATATTGGCTATCCTTCTCTCAGCCTTGGGGCCACCTTGTCTGGGCCAGATAAGTGTGAGACAAAGCTGACACTCACTCTCTTTTTCTTTTCACCATTAGCAGCAGACTTCATGTTCTCAGGAAAAAAGTGGCAATTCGTCTCCCTACGAAGTTAAAGGATAATTAGAGATTTCACCATTTCTTTATTTAAATATCCTTGAAATTTTCATTAGGGAGTTCCTACAGTTTCAGATTAAATGAGCTATGATGGTTTTTACTCTTTTTTTGGTGTATTAATTATCTAGGACTGCCATTACAAATACCACAGGCTGGGTGGCTAGAACAATAGAAATATATTTTCTAACAGTTTCTGAAGGGTGGAAGTTCATGAGCAAGGTGTTTTCAGTTCAGTCACTCAGTCGTGTCCAACTCTTTGCAACCCCATGGACTTCAGCATGCTAGGCTTTCCTGTCCATCACCAACTCCCAGAGCTTACTGAACACATGTCTAAAGAGCTGGTGATGCCATCCAACCAATGGTTGGATGAGATGATGCCATCTCATCCTCTATTGTCCCCTTCTCCTACTGCCTTCAATCTTTGCCAGCATCAGCATCTTTTCAAATGAGTCAGTTCTACGCATCAGGCGGCCAAAGTATTGGAGTTTCTGCTTCAGCATCAGTCCTTCCAATGAATATTCAGGACTGATTTCCTTTAGGATGGACTGGTTGGATCTCCTTGCCGTCCAAGGGACTCTCAAGAGTCTTTTCCAGCATCACAGTTCAAACGCGAAGAACTAAAGAGCCTCTTGATGAAAATGAAAGAGGAGAATAAAAAAGTTGGCTTAAAACCCAACATTCAGAAAACTAAGATCATGGCCTCTGGTCCCATCACTTCATGGCAAATAGATGGGGAAACAATGGAAACAGAGACAGACTTTATTTTGGGGGGCTCCAAAATCACTGCAGATGGTGACTGCAGCCATGAAATTAAAAGATGCTTGCTCCTTGGAAGAAAAGTTATGACCAACCTAGACAGCATATTAAAAAGCAGAGACATTACTTTGCCGACAAAGATCCATCTAATCAAAGCTATGGTTTTTCCAGTGTTCATGTGTGGCTGTGAGAGTTGAACTGTGAAGAAAGCTGAGCGAGGTGTAAGCAGGTTTATGTTCTTCGGAGGTCTCCCTGTTGGCTAGCAGGTGGCCCCTTCTCACAGCGCCCTCACATGCTCTTCCTTCTGTGTGTGTGCATTCCTGGTGTCTCTCTAAATGCCCTCTTCTTATAAAGACACCAGTCAGATTGAGGAAGGCCCACTCTAAATCCCTCATTTCAACTTATTCATCTCCCTAAAGACTATCTTCAAATACAGTCACCATCTGTAGTATCAGAGGTTGAGATATCAGAATATGAATTTTGGAGAACATAATTTAGCCTGTAACTGTTGGAATGCTCATTTTTCAAGACAAACAAAAGACAATGGAGCAAGCTAATTTTGAAACTTTGGGACAAAACATTGGCAACTCCTCAAAGTTTAGTTGGTGAAAATATTTCTGAAGATTCTCTATGCTTCCCTATTAATTATCAGGTATCTATTCTCTTACCCATTCTTTTATAGTGAAAATACTCTCCTAACAAATTTGTCAGTTTTTCACAGACAGCATAAGCTTATGCTGAAATTTTTTCCCTAATCCATTCCATTATTTTGTTAACACTGATGATTTTTCATTGCACTCATACAGACACTCCTTAAAGATAACATGCATATTTCTCTCTCTGTTCCCTCATTGGCAGCCTCATCCCCTTTATGTTTTATAGCTCCTTCACAGAAGTTATGTCTTCCAATAAGTAGATATTATCTCTTTCAATAACAAAAACAACAGTGGATTCCACTTCCATTTAGGATGGAATGAATATCACTTCCATTACAATAGTAAGAAAACAACAGATAAACGAAAAATTAGTTTTAAAAAGCCACCAAGGTACAATGGATAACTAGAAGTCTAAGTGAACTAAATTCCAGGTAAAGAAAAGCCTTTCTGAAAAGAGTAAAGAATGGTAGCCACCTTCGTACATGGCACTGTTGCCTAGTCTTGGTGCTGGCAGAAGCTAGGAAGATACCTAAACAGAGAGACTTTTCTGGGCAAAGAGAAATGAGTTAAAGTTTGATTGACAACATGACCTGGTGCAATAGAAGCCTGGAGAAGCTCAAGTGCCAAAATAAATTCTTAAAGTTCTCATGCTCTGAGAATCTTGTTGATTTCCCAGTGGAAAATTATCAGGAGAGCAAAAGAAGATACTGTATCACACATGAGACTGAAATTTAATCTAGAGGTGAACTGAAACTAACCTATTTCCTCCTAGCTCAAGTTCTAATAAGATTAAAGAAATGAGCCCTTCAGAAAGCAATAAGGAAAATCCAGGAGTTGGGCTAAAAGGCAAAGAGAGATTTATATACAGTTTGCCGTCCTATTGTGAATGTGGAACCTGTGGATACAGAGGGCTTAACGTGCTATGTGATTTTTTATAAAGGGTCTGAACATTCCTGGATTTTGGTAGACACAGGGATGGTGGAAGCAATCTCCTCGCATATGCTGAGGGATAACTGTAATCTCATTTGAAACCAGATATAAATTGAAAATAATTAAAGTTCTGGCCCCAATTATACCTAAATGATCAGCCTTTACCCTTTTCTCATCAGAGAAAAGTATTAATTCCTCTCAGAAAAAAACAAAACAAAACAAAAACATACTTTATACTGTTTCTTTATACAAAATATGTGACATATATGAGAAAAGTTAGGAGTTTTACAAATAAACAGGGAAATGTGTCCCATATCAAGAGCCTGACTCATGGATTACATTGATTTTGTAATAAACAGATAAGGAATTTAAAGTAATTATTGCAAAGCGGTTAAAACATGTAGACGAAAGATGGAGAAGATGGATGAAAAGGAGGAGAATTTCAGCAGAGAAGCAAATATCTAGTATTAAACCAAGCAGAAATTCTAGAACTGAAAATTAAAGCATATGAAATGAAGAAATCATGGATAGATTTTATATGATTTTGCAGAGCAGAGGAACGGACCAGGAAGTCAAGGTAGGTCAATAAAAAGTCAGGATAAATATAAAGAGACATATTAAAGCAAAATTGCTAAAAGCCAAGGAAAAAAAGAAAAAAATCTAAAATCTTCGAGAATAAGTAACACCATGTTCAGATGAACAACAATAAGAATGGCAGCTGGTTTCTCAACAGAAATAACAGAAAGCAAAAGATAGTACAAAATTAAAAACAAAATCATGAATTGTTAATTTCACAAATAAAAAAGGGTTCATAGTGAAGGCAAAAGAGAAACATTTCAGGCTAACAATCTAAAAGAATTTATTGCCAACATGTCAGTATTATAGGAAACACTAAGGGAAGACAGTGGCACCCCACTCCAGTACTCTTGCCTGGAAAATCCCATGGACAGAGGAGCCTGGTGGGCTGTAGTCCATGGGGTCCCTAAGAGTCGGATGCAAATGAGCAACTTCACTTTTACACATTGGAGAAGGAAATGGCAACCCACACCAGTTCTTGCCTGGAGAATCCCAGGAGCGGGGGAGCCTGGTGGGCTGCCATCTATGGGGTCGCACAGAGTGAGACACGACTGAAGCGACTTAGCAGCAGCAGTAGCAGCAAGGGAAGATAATCAGGGTGAAGGTAAATGGTACCAGAGGAAAACCTGAATCTCCAGGAAGAAACAAAGAGCACCAGAGATGGTGGACGTTGGTAGTTAAACTGTAAAGTAGACCATTGATGGTTTAAAGGCAAAATAATAAAATGCTGTGGAGTTTAGAAAGATACAGAAGTAAAATATATGACAGTGACCGCAGAATGTTCTGAGTTCTTAAATATAAACAGTTGTTATAATTTCAAGGGAAAATGTGATAACCTAAAATGTGCATTGCAATCTGCAGAGGAATCATTAGAATTATCACAGAATGGTAAAGCTAAAAGGCCAATACTGAAGAAATACAGAATTAATTAAAATACAGAGGAAAGAAGGAAGAAAAGAACAGAGAATAAACGTCAAAGGTAATGACCAAATTCAGTTCAGTTCAGTTGCTCAGTCATGTCCAACTCTTTGTGACCCCATGGACTGCAGCTCGCCAGGCCTCCCTGTCCATCACCAACTCCCAGAGTTCACCAAACTCATGTCCATTGAGTTGGTGATGCCATCCAGTCATCTCATCCTCTGTCGTCCCCTTCTCCTCCTGCCCTCAATCTTTCCCAGCATCAGGGTCTTTGCAAATGAGTCAGCTCTTCACATCAGGTGGCCAAAGTATTGGAGTTGCAGCTTCAGCATCAGTCCTTCCAATGAGTCTTCAGGACTGATTTCCATTGGGATGGACTGGTTTGATCTCCTTGCAGTCCAAGGGATTGTCAAGTGTCTTCTCCAATACCACACTTCAAAAGCAGCAATTCTTTGGCACTCAGCTTTCTTTATGGTCCAACTGTCATATCCATACATGACCACTGGAAAAACCATAGCCTCGACTAGATGGACCTTTGTTGGCAAAGTGATAACTCTGCTTTTCAATATACTGTCTAGGTTAGTCATAACTTTTCTTCCAAGGAGCAAGCATCTTTTAATTTCATGGCTGCAGTCACCATCTGCAGTGATTTTGGAGCCCCCCAAAATAAAGTCTGTCACTGTTTCCATTGTTTCCCCATCTAGTTGCCATGAAATGATGGGACCAGATGCCATGATCTTAGTTTTCTGAATGTTGAGTTTAAGCCAACATTTTCACTCTATCCTCTTTAACTTTCATCAAGAGGCTCTTTAGTAGTTCTCACTTTCTGTCATAAGGGTGGTGTCATCTGCATATTGGGGTTATTGATATTTTTCCTAGCAATCTTGATTTCAGCTTGTGCTTCATCCAGCCTAGTCTTTCCCATGATGTACTCTGTGTATAAGTTAAATAAGCAGGGTGACAATATACAGCCTTGAAGTAATCCTTGCCCAATTTGGAACCAGTCTGTTGTTCCATGTTCAGTTCTAATAGTTGCTTCCTGACCTGCATACAGATTTCTCAAGAGGCAGGTCAGGTGGTCTGGTATTTCCATTTCTTTAAGAATTTTCTAGAGTTTATTGTGGTCCACACAGTCAAATGCTTTGGCATAGTCAATAAAGCAGAAATAGATGTTTTTCTGGAACTCTCTTGTTTTTTTTTGATGACCCAGCAGATGTTGGCAATTTGATCTCTGGTTCCTCTGCCTTTTCTAAAACCAGCTTGAACATCTGGAAGTTCACGGTTCATACACTGTTGAAGATTTGGAGAATTTTGAGCATTACTTTGCTAGCGTGTGATGAGTGCAATTGTGCAGTAGTTTGAACATTCTTTGGAGAAGGCAATGGCACCCCACTCCAGTACTCTTGCCTGGAAAACCCCATGGGCAGAGGAGCCTGGTAGGCAGTCATGGGGTGGCTAAGAGTCGAACACGACTGAGCGACTTCATTTTCACTTTTCACTTTCATGCATTGGAGAAGGAAATGGCAACCCACTCAAGTGTTCTTGCCTGGAGAATCCCAGGGATAGGGGACCCTGGTGGGCTTGCATCTATGGAGTTTCACAGAGTCAGACACGACTGAATTGACTTAGCAGTAGTTGAACATTCTTTGGCATTGCCTTTCTTTGGGATTGGAATGAAAACTGACCTTTTCCAGTCCTGTGGCCACTGCTGAGTTTTCTAAATTTGCTGGCATATTGAGTGAAGCACTTTCACAGCATCATCTGTTAGGATTTGAAATACCTCGACTGGAATTCTATCATCTCCACTAGCTTTGTCCGTAGTGATGCTTCCTAAGGCCTTCCTTGACTTAAGATCCCAGGATGTCTGGGTCCTGGTTGGTGATCACACCATCATGATTATCTGGTTCATGAAGATCTTTTTTGTATAATTCTTCTGTGTATTCTCACCACCTCTTCTTAATATCTTCTGCTTCTGTTAGGTCTATATCATTTCTGTCCTTTATTATGCCCATCATTGTATGAAATGTTCCCTTGGTATCTCCAATTTTCTTGAAGATATCTCTAGACTTTCCCATTCTATCATTTTCCTCTATTTCTTTGCATTGATTGCTGAGGAAGCCTTTCTCAGCAATCATTGATCAAATTAGTAAGGTCGTAAATTGTAACTCAGCTCTTCTAGTAAACACGTTAAATGTAAATAAAATAAGCACTCCAGTTTGAAGGCATAGATTTAAGAGATAGATTAGAAAATACCCAAACATATGCTCTTTAAAGCAGAGACATTTTCAATGTAAAGACATATACACTGAATGTAAAATTATGAAAGAAGGCTATACATCGTGGAAACACAAATTATAAGAAAGCTGGCGAAACTACTTTAATATCAGGCAAATAGACTTAAAGATAAGCAACACTATCATAAAAAGGTTACTCATAGTGATGAAAGGGAACTTCAACAAGAAAATATGAGAAAATATAAAAATTCTAAGTATATATGTATTGAATAACACATTTATTAAAAATGAATCAGTAATTGACAGAACTAAAGGAGATACGTGAAAATTCTGCTTGAAAAACTCATATCTCTGTAATTGATAGGTAAATGTCCTTAAGAATCGAAACAAAATTTTTAACTGAATTGATCTAACTGACATGAAGAGAATGCTTTATATCCAGTATACATTCTTTTCCCTTGCTCATGGAACAGTCACCAAAGTCAACTTAAGCTGGCTCATAAAGCAGGCTTCAAATTTCAAAGAACTGAAAAAATGTTGATATATATTCTAAGACTGAACAGTCACCAAAGTCAGCTTAAGCTGGCTCATAAAGCAGGCTTCAAATTTCAAAGAATTGAAAAAGTATTGATATATATTCTAAGACCAATGAAACTAGAATCTAAAAGATAACTAGAAAATTTCCAAGTATTTGGAAATTTAAAAACACACTTCTAAATAGTACACAGGTCAAAGAAGAAATTCCAAGAGAAACTTAAAAAAACAATTAATGAATGATAATGAAAACACATGTCAAACTTTGCTGGATACAGTTAGATCAATATTTAGTGGGAAGTTTATGGTTTTTAGTGCATATTTGGTAAAGTGTATAAATCTAAAATCAGTGATCTGATTTTCTAAATACACCATGGAGCTATAAAAAGAGACACTTAAGTGCCGTAAGTAGAAAGGGAATAATAATAAGAACAAAAAGCAACTAAATTAAAATAAATATGACAGTTGATAAAATTAAAAACAACTATGTAAACAAAAGTTGATTCTTTGGAAATACTAATGATACAGCATGAGTAATCAAGGAAGGGGGAGTGACAATGTAAATATTTATTTGTCTATATTGAAAGATGGACCTCACTATCAGTTCAGTTCAGTTCAGTCACTCAGTCGTGTCCGACTCTTTGCGACCCCATGAATCGCAGCACGCCACGGCCTCCCTGTCCATCACCAAGTCCCGGAGTTCACCCAAACTCATGTCCATCGAGTCGGTGATGCCATCCAGCCATCCCATCCTCTGTCATCCCCTTCTCCTCCTGCCCCCAGTCCCTCCCAGCATCAGAGTCTTTTCCAATGAGTCAACTCTTCTCATGAGGTGGCCAAAGTACTGGAGTTTCAGCTTTAGCATTATTCCTTCCAAAAAATCCCAGGACTGATTTCCTTTAGAATGGACTGGTTGTATCTCCTTGGACCTCACTATAGATTGTATGTATTTAAAAGGAAACTGCTGCTGCTGCTAAGTCGCTTCAGTCGTGTCCAACTCTGTGCGACCCCATAGATGGCAGCCCACCAGGCTCCCCCGTCCCTGGGATTCTCCAAGCAAGAACACTGGAGTGGGGTGCCATTTCCTTCTCCATGAAAGGAAACTAGGAGCTATTATTAACAACTTTTTCCTAATAATCTCAACAATTAGATGAAATGAGCAAATTCATTGTATTCACTTTATAAAACTAATAGAAAATGAAATGGAAAAATTATATTCTGGTGGCTCAGTGGTAATATGCCTGTAATACAGGAGACTCAGTTTAATTCCTGGGTAGGGAAGATACCCTGGAGAAGAGAATAGCTACCTATTCCAGTATTCTTTGCCTGGAGAATCCCATGGACATAGGAGCCTGGTAGGCTATAGTCCATGGGGATTACAAAAAGTCAGACACCACGAGCGACTAACACTTCCACTTTTTTTC
This sequence comes from Oryx dammah, assembly GCF_014754425.2. Lineage (NCBI taxonomy): Eukaryota > Metazoa > Chordata > Mammalia > Artiodactyla > Bovidae > Oryx > Oryx dammah. The sequence goes on from NW_024070211.1 coordinate 18,856,728, forward strand.
ACATGTTGTAGGTAATACATGAAGAAACAAAATATTGGTTTGAAAAAAAACAAATAATTCATTAAAGAAAGCTCTAGGCCCAAGTGACTTTGTTAAAGAAACAAATGTATCACTAGTAAACATTTTCAGAGACAGAAGGGAAAATCTTTTCAGCTATGAGGCTGACATAACTCTGATACTAAAAACTGAGTAAAATATTATAAGAAAAAAACATTGCAGGCTAACAACCTTATGATTTTAGATATAAAAATCCCTTTAAAATATTGCTAAATTAGACATATGACCTGGAGAAGGGATAGGCTACCCTCTCCAGTATTCTTGGACTTCCCAAGGGGCTCAGATGGTAAAGAATCTGCCTGCAATACAGGAGATCTGTGTTCAATCCCTAGGTTGGGAAGATCCCCTGGAGTGGGTTGCCAGTTGCTTCTCCAGGGTATCTTCCTTATATAACATACTGTACATATTAGTACATGTATATAATATACATATATTATGACCAAGTGAAGTTTATTCCATTTATATGTTCCTAGAAGGAAATGGCAACCCACTCCAGTGTTCTTGCCTGGAAAATCCCAGGAACGGGGGAGCCTGGTGGGTTGCCATCTATGGGGTCGCACAAAGTCGGACATGACTGAAGTGACTTAGTAGCAGCAGCAGCAGCAGATTCAATTTAACAGTATTTTAAGGGATATATATATATGTGTGTTAATAACAAATATATATAATATTAATATTATATTATGAATTAATATAATTAATTATATAATAATATATAATATTACTTTTCTATACCCTAGAAAATAACATAACATTATAAACCAACTATACTTCAATAAAAAAGAAAGTAAAAGAAATAATAAATACAGAAATGAATAAAAGATGAAGTTAACTGTATTTATTTGCAGACCACATAATTATATATGTAAAAAATACAAAATACTCTTCAAACAAGCTACTATCAAAAGTAAATTTCACTCATTATCAGAGAAATGCAAATCAAGACCACAATGAGGTACCATTTCACACCAGTCAGAATGGCTGCTATTCAAAAGTCTGCAAGCAATAAATGCTGGAGAGGGTGTGGAGAAAAGGGAACCCTCTTACACTGTTGGTGGAAATGCAAACTAATACAGCCACTATGGAGAACAATGTGGAGATTTCTTAAAAAAATTGCAAATAGAACTGCCATATGACCCAGCAATCCCACTGCTGGGCATACACACTGAGGAAACTAGAAATGAAAGAGACACGTGTACCCCAACGTTCACTGCAGCACTGTTTATAAAGGCCAGGACATGGAAACAACCTAGATGTCCATCAGCAGATGAATGGATAAGCAAACTGTGGTACATATACACAATGGAGTATTACTCAGCCATTAAAAAGAATACATTTGAATCAGTTCTAATGAGATGGATGAAACTGGAGGCGATTATACAGAGTGAAGTAAGCCAGAAAGAAAAACACCAATACAGTATGCTGCTGCTGCTGTTAAGTCGCTTCAGTCGTGTCTGACTCTGTGCGACCCCATAGATGGCAGCCCACCAGGCTCCACCATCCCTGGGATTCTCCAGGCAAGAACACTGGAGTAGGTTGCCATTTCCTTCTCCAATGCATGAAAGTGAAAAGTGAAAGTGAATTCGCTCAGTCATGTCCGACTCTTAGCGACCCCATGGACTGCAGCCCACCAGGCTCCTCCGTCCATGGGATTTTTCAGGCAAGAGTACTGGAGTGGGGTGCCATTGCCTTCTCCGCCAATACAGTATACTAACACATATATATGGAATTTAGAAAGATGGTAATGATAACCCTGTATGCGAGACAGCAAAAGAGACACAGATGTATAGAACAGACTTGAGGACTCTGTTGGAGAGGGAGAGGGTGGGATGATTTGGGAGAATGGCACTGAAACATGTATACTATCATGTAAGGAATGAATCTCCAGTCTATGTATAATACAGGATACAGGATGCTTGGGGCTGGTGCACAGGGATGATCCAGAGAGATGATATGGGGTGGGAGGTTGGAGGGGGTTCAGGATTGGGAACTCATGTACACCCGTGGCAGATTCATGTCAATGTATGGCAAAACCAATACAATATTGTAATGTAAAATAAAGTAAAAATAAAAATTAAAAAAATAAAAAGAGCAGTAAAAAAAAAAAAAGTAAATTTCATAAGGTTGTAGGCTACAAGACCAATAGAAAACATGCATTTTTATATACTATCAATATACACATGGGGAAAGAATGTTTAAAAATAAAACCACTTACTGTAACATGAAAAAATATCAAATCCTCAGGAAAATATAGAGAAAATTGTTACATCTTTACCCTGGAAACTGCAAAATATTACTGACAGAAATTTAAAGAAGACCTAAAGAAATGATTTGGAAGAATCAGTATTGTTACAGGATCAATTTGATTCAACATAATGCTGATAATTCCCAGCATTCTCTGTAGAAACTGATGTATTGGTTTGCATACTTGCTAAGTCTCTTCAGAAGAACTAAGTCTCTTCTATAGCCTGCTGGGCTCCTCTGTCCATGGGATTCTCTAGGCAAGAATACTGGCTTAGTTTGCCATTTCCTCCTCCAGGGACTCTCCCAACCCAGGGATTGAACTTGTGTCTCCTGCATTTCAGGCAGATTCTTTACCACTGAGCCATCAGGGAAGCCCATAGTGCTTTGAAGATATATGTAATTCCAAAGGATCTAGATAGATAAAGAAATCTTGAAGACAAAGAATAAAGTTAGATTTACTCCACTACTTTACTATATGATTCATTTATACATGGAAAAAAGGAGAAGTCAGAAGCGTGGTTAGTTAGGGGAGGGATTTTCTGAAAAGGGAAAAGAAAGAATATTGTGAGATGAACCATATCAATTTTTGATCTTGTCCAACTAAATTAACCTTTTATTCCTGACCTGGACTGACCCAATGATTTTAAATGAAGTAAGGAAATAATGAAGAACAACTATAAAACATTAATCAATAGACAAGTTTTGAGTTAAATCCTAATTGTCTTTAAACATATTCCAAGATTACTTTCTCTCTGCACTCCATTGGCCCTTTTAAATCTTCTTCTGCTTCAATATAAGAGAGAAGAGGAGTTTCTCTAATTTTTGAACCACTTCCTCATCTGACAACTTCTAAAGCTAAGTATGCTTTTGTGAATTTTCATGATGAAAACCCAGCCAAAGATTAGTTTCATTTATAACAGAGTTCTGCTAGTGACTGGTGGGTGGCTGAATGCAGTATTTACAATAGTTATAATTCAATGTTTCCTCAAAGAGTAAATTAACTTACTACATGGGCTTCCTCAATAGATAATGGAGCCAAAGACGGAGACTTCCTGAAAGAGAAGGCACAGGCTTTTGAGAGGTTCATGACATATCGAACTATTAGACTTAAAACAGGAATGAGGGCAAAGAGGAAGATAGCTATTTTGAGCAAAAAAAAAAAAAATAAAATTGAAATTAACAACTAATCCAAACTTATGGAGTTTGTTGAAGGATTGTTTTTAATGTTTTGTTTTCAGAAGAGAGTTTAGCGGAGTTAAAAATTTATATTGACCTGCAGCTGTGGAAAACTTCCTGGGTAACTTTTCATTTTTTAATGCATCTCATTTGTGTTGGTCAGATACTATACATCACCGCCAACACTTTTATGCCTAGTCTGTGCCTATTTGTAACAATATCCTTAAATCATCGTAATTGGGTCCTTTGTATTTTCCATCACAAATCTTGTATAAGAGCACAATTCCTTCACTACTACCCATATCTTCCTTTTGGCCATTCCCATCTCAGCTTAGACTAGATAACTGTCTCAGGGCCATTGTTTGAAAATTTTACATTTTATTTTTGGTCAGGAAATATTTACTCTTTTATTGCTTCCATGTTACTCTAATTTAAGCTATCCGAGTGTATGTTTTAAATTAAGGATCCTGTCTAACCATCATGATAAGTTCTGTATTTTGGTTTTTCGTATAGGATTAACATCGCTGATATGAATTCTACTGATCAAGTTAAAGAAAATGACTAAATGAAGCCTCAAAGACTCCTTGTCTTGAATCCTGAATAATAGAATCATCTGACAATTCCCATCTAATAAATTCATATGCTCAGTGTCCTCCCAAAAGAGCAATCTATTACAATAGATGCCAAGTGAGTGTTAGAGACAGTATGTGCTGTAGTGTGAGTTCAATTTTGCATGTTCAGTACTTCCTAATTTATTTTTCCTGGTGGTATGTTGTTTTCTCTCTCTGCACTTTGTCAGGAATTAAGACTGTAGAAAACTCCTTTCAGACAACAGGAAAATTTCACCCTTTCTCTTGTGGATCATATAAGAAGAGGGACAGAGATAAGGCAGAAAAGTCAGATCATAACAGAATAAAGTAATGTTCTCTAGAATATTCCTTCCCTTGGTGGCCACGTGCAGCCTGACATGGGAAACCTTAATTCGGTGTTGGTGGCAGGAAGTGGCTGCCTATGAGCCTGAGATAAGGCTTCTGGAAAATCATGGAATTTAACATTTACTGACTGCCTGGCGAGAAGGTACAGAGAGTTAAGGGAGATGGCAGACCCATAGGAGTCTGAGTTGAGGACAAAGAAAGTTCCAGGCTTGAGAACTTGCAAGTGGACAGTCAGTTGGCCAGGAGCACAGAATCCACCTCCCTCCAAAATCTAAAACTCCAGGCCTGACCAGTTCCCTTCCATTACTCATCACTCCAGAGAGCAAACTAGATTAATTGCAGCATAGCACTCACCACAGAGGATCCAGAGAAGACCATTGGGAGCAGGGTTTGTTTCTACCCTTCACTCACTGCCACAAGGACTCTTAACCCGACTTCCCACACACTGCCAGACATCATCTGGAAGGGGAAGGTGGGGTGGGGAAGGTAGAGTTACAAAAGACTGCTTTAGACTAATTAAACAGAAGACATTGAGATTGAATTCCCTGGTGGCTCAGACATAAAGCATTTGCCTGAAATGCAGGAGACCAGGTTTGATCCCTGGGTCAAGAATATCCTCTGGAGAAGGAATGGCAACCCACTCCAGTACTCTTGCCTGGAGAATCCCATGGATGGAGGAGCCTGGTAGGCTACAGTCCATGGGGTTGCAAAGAGTCGAACACGACTGAGTGACTTCACTTTCAACTTTTTTATTGTTCAGTGAGGTGCGTGCGTGCTAAGTTGCTTCAGTCACATCCTACTCTTTGCAACCCCAGGGTTTCTTGGTGCCTCAGTGGTAAAAAATATGCCTGCCCATGCAAGAGACACTGGTTCAATCTCTGATCCAGGAAGATCCCACATGCCACAGAGTAGCTAAGCTCATGTGCCACAACTACTGAGCCTATACTCCACACCAAGAGAAGCCACAGCAATGAGAGGCCCACTCACCGCAACTACAGAGTAGACCCCGCATGCCACAACCATACAAAAGCCGGTGCAGCAACGAAGACCCAGCACAGATGAAGCTAAAAATAAAGAAATAAACTTTTTTAAAAAGTCTAGGAAATAAACTACTTGAAAGTGAAAGTCACTCAGTCGTGTCTGACTCTTTGCAACCCCCTGGACTGCAAGGCTCCTTTGTCCATGGAATTCTCCAAGCCAAATACTGGAGTGGGTAGCCTTTCCCTTCTCCAGGGGATCTTCCCCACCCAGGGATCAAACCCAGGTCTCCCACATTGCAGGTGGATTCTCTACCATCTGAGCCACCAGGGAAGCCCAAGAATACTGAATCCCTAAGCCAGTATAAAACTACTTAGGGACACACTAACTTCTGGAAGAATACTCTGCATGCAATTTCCCCCAACTTGTTTGTCCCCAGAAAGCTTGGCAATTCTTGAGATATTTCACCAGATCAATAGGGGCCCCAGGAAGCTACACCTCTGAAATGGTAAGGCTTAGGCTGGATTTATCCTAGGATCCTATCCCTTGGGAGAAGCTTTCCCATCCCTAGATTTTGTGGTTCTCACGTACCCCACAAGCTGGATCCTATCTCTCTACATAAGTCAGAGGACATGCCCACAAGCAACCACAAGATCATCTTTTCTGACAATTTAAGGCATGCATGAAAAGGTTAGGAACAAAAATGGAATAAATGCCTTAAAAATAAGGTTAGGAAGAAAGAGATCTCTGTTGCCTCGTGTTTCTTTTTCATCATTTTCAGTCCTTCAAATGATATGCTGGCATATCATAATGAATATTTATTGAATGAGTTATTGAAGGAAGAGGAAAATAGGAAACAGAGTTTAGAAGCCATAGTTCTCCTGAATCCAGTATGTTAAACAGTTCTTAGGGTCAGTTCCATTCACTTTCATAAGTACATATTATGGATATGGTGAATAAAATACACAGAATTCTAACCTTCAAAGATCTTTCCGTTTGCTCTGCTTTGGTATTGGCACTTTAAGTGGAGGTCATTCACACTTGCGATGAGCTCTTTTTCTCTAGGATTCACCCAGGTGACCTTCTCATAAATCCTCCTGTCCTGTTGCTTCTTGAGTTCATCATTCTGTCTGTGTTGTCAGCTTTGGGGGTTTACTCTGACTCCTGATTTCAACACCAGTTTCATAATCTTTTTGGACATATACATCTGAATTCTTGATCTTGTTTCCTCTGTACGCAGCTGCTGTCATGAAATGAACACCTCTATTAAACTGATGAGGACGGAGTGGAGGGAAGTCAAGAAAAACAATTTCACAGAACTTAGATATTGATTGGATATGAAGTGAGCTTAATGATATTAACACAGTGGTTTGGATCCTTATTGACAATAGGATTTTGGTAAAAAATAGGGAAAAGTGCTTAGAGATGGGAAGAAATGATGAGTTGGAGTGAGTGGGGAGGGAGAGAGGGAGAATAACTAATACTTTGATGCAAGGAATGAATTATGTCTTCTCATGTGTCAATCCTAAGTCAATCTCTTCATATACATTGACTCATTCACAATATCTGTGTGAATTAAGAATTGTCATAACTACTTTATGAAGAAAGATGACTGATGTTCAGTGAGCTTAAATGACTAAGATTCTAGAACTAGCAAATAGTAAATACAGGTTTTGTTTCGCCATGATTGAGTTGACCAGTTGACTCTAAGCTTCTATCCCTGTTTCAATGTTAAGTTGTGTATACCCTCCGCTAATTCAAAAAGGTATAAAGCTATATTGAAAAGAATTAGGACATCTGGTTTCCTCTTTAGCTCTCTGACTCTAGAATATTTAGTTTTATCAGCTTGCTTCTTGTTTTGAGTATGAGAATTCTAAACGATCTATGACGTATTTGTCCTGAACTCCCTTGCCTCCAAACCTCTTCCTTTTCTAAGAGTCCAAGATTCATTAAACATGATGTCCAATAAAATTTGTATATGAAAGAGCCAACTTATAAGACAGGAGAAGGGCTCATCTCCAGGACTGTGGAAGACTTCCTTGCAGTTCTAACATTGTCAAAATACTAGTAAACATGAGAAATTCTTAAATAATAAGGAAACTCATGAGAGGTGAATAACTTGTCCCAGATGACACTCCAGGTCACAGAAAAGACCTGGGATAGAACCCAAGTCAGATATTAGAATTTAGAATCCTGCTGTCACTGCCGGAACTTACTATCCCTGATATATTAGCCATCAACATGAAAGCAGCTGGAATCTATTGATATTTGGACTTTGTTTGGAATTCCTTTGTTTCTAATGTATTCTAAAAGTATTTTTTGAAAGCTTTCTTAGTAATGCAGGACACTGGAAGTGTTTTCTGCGGGCTGTTTGTAAATGTGGGTTGGGTGATACACATCTGCAAGCTACACGATGAAGTATTTTGTATTCTATGCTTCATATTTATCATTTTCTCAATCTGATATTTTGGAAAAAAGAACTGTGTAGTGAGGTCTCATGTGTTTGCTGGTGGTGCTCAGCTTGTTTAAATTATCAGATGTTTTTACTAAATTATAATTATTTCTTATTGAGACCAAAACACTATTTGGCTTGCAGCAAGTCTCATCTGACTGGTGAATCATGAGGAAATGTTTTTGTTTCAACAGATTACAGAGAAAGCATTCATTTATACACATCATAACTAGCTAACCCTTTTGGTATTTCCTAAAATTAAAATTTGCAGCAACCAACAAGGTGTAGATTTAACCAAATTCTGACTAGCTCTAAATTCAAATTATACTTGTTTAAAAAATCTAATGATTTTTAGAGGTCCTAGCGGGGGAATAAATTTATTCATATCCTCCACTGAAGAACAATTCTTCACTTGAGAAGAAAAAAAGTTTTTTGGTTTCTATAAGGAGCAGATTTCTGAGTATATAAATAGTGTACTGAGGAAGAAAGACAAAATCTTCTCTAGTCAGCTCAGCTGGCAAAGTCAGTCCTGTCAGTGAATGGAGACATAAGACTCAGCTTTTGAACCAGCTTTTGTACAAACTTGTACTTGGAGAAGACTTTCTTTTCTTGTTACCTGGTCTTCTTTTTTTTACTAAAATTGGGATATAGGTGCTTCACAGTGTTGTGTTAGTTTCTGGCTATACAACAAATTGAGTTAGCTGTATGTACACATACCCCCACCCCTACCCCGAATTCCACCCCATCCCCATCCCATCCATCTAGGTCATCACAAAGCCCCGAACTGAGCTACCTGCACTATATAACAGATTTCCACTAGCTGTTTTACACATGGCAGATGAATGGATAAAGAAGATATGTACACATATGGCACATATGTACAATGGGATATTGCTGCTAAGTCGCTTCAGTCGTGTCTGACTCTGTGTGACCCCATAGACGGCAGCCCATGAGGCTCCCCGACCCTGGGCTTCTCCAGGCAAGAACACTGGAGTGGGTTGCCATTTCCTCCTCCAATGCATGAAAGTGAAAAGTGAAAGTGAAGTCGCTCAGTCGTGTCCGACTCTTGGCGACCCCATGGACTGCGACCCACCAGGCTCCTCTGTCCATGGGATTTTCCAGGCAAGAGTGCTGGAGTGGGGTGCCATTGCCTTCTCCACAATGGGATATTACTCAGCCATAAAAAGGAAAGATATTGGGTCATTTGTGGAGACGTGAATGCACCTAGACTCTGTTCTATTGTCTTTTTCACATGCATTTAGTAGATGTCTTGAGAACAAACTCTAGGTAAGCATTGCAGTAAGGACAAGAGGTGAAAAAGATGTAAAGTATCGCCCTATTTTCAGGAGGTGAGCTAATGACTCCAGTTAGAAGGAATAATGCAAAGGGCCAAATGGGAAGGGAGAAAAAGTCACAGGACACAACCCTCTTACAGGGCTGAAGTGCAACATAGTAAATGTTCGATTTTGCTCACAGATCTCAGTTCCTTTAGAAGCACCTATTTGAGCTCAGCAATGGTGAAGTATCAGACCATAGCCTCGGATAAAACTTCCACCTCAAGTACATATGTTTTTGAGTCTACTTCCTTCCACTGTTCAGTTCCCAGCTCTCTGAGACCTGGGCTTGTTATCCAGATGCCTGCACCCACTGTAGTCTCTCTTGCATGGCCCAGAAAACATCTGACTTTACATGATGGGTCACTCAGCCAGACACCTGTCAGCTTCCTGGGTGGATGCTACCACAGACGAAGAGCTGCTTCTGTTTCTTGTCACCAGCAGGATACTTCCCATGGCTTCCTGAAGCGCTGTGGGCTAGTTCAGGATTTTAGCCTACTTCAGAGGCACCCCCTTCACCTGTGCAAAGATCTGAAAGCCATAGGAAAATTGACAGACCTAGCTTCATGGAAAGTGGAGCCTGACTTGGCCGTCTCCCGCTTGGCCATGCTACACTTCCGCTGCTCTGCTATTCTCCCCTAGACCCAAACAACACTGATGAGATCGTCTCTGCGTGTCTCACTACTCTGCAAACCCTAGATGTGAAGCAATGTGAACGTCATGTTGAGCATCCTCCCCAAAAGTTAAGGGAGAGCCTCCCAGTTCCTCCCTAGACCTCCATCATCACTAAGGGCAGGCACATGGCTTTCCCTCTCCTTCACACAGACTCTTCTTTGAACAACTTTTCTGGAGATGAGAGGCAATTCATTTTTGCTGATTTCACATTGCTAAGTATGTCTCCATTAAACAGTAGTCTTTTATTCTTAGATTTGAGCTGTCTCCATAGCAATCTATGCCCATATAGCTTTTATACCAGAATTAGGGTGGAGGTGGGAAGGGAGACAGGAGTGGTGGAGAGAAGGGACCAACCTATAACACAGGGAGCCTGAAAAGGATATTGATATTTCACAAGATTGTGCTACAGTATTAATTTACTGGTGCTCAGTGGTTAGGTGACTTTACAGTTTGATTTACCCAGTTTATACCTTGCAGTTTATAACTTTCATTCTAGTATTTTTCTTCCTTCCTTTCTTTTTAGCTTCATTTTATCCTGGTGAGAACACTTAATGTGACATCTAACTTCCTAACAAAATGTTAGGTGTACAGTGTAATATTGTTAACCACAGGGTCAATGTTGTAGAGTAGATCTCTAGATCTAATTTGTCTTTCACAATTAAGAATTTATGTCTATTAACTAGTAACTATGCATTTTCCCTACCCCCAGTTCAGTTCAGTTCATTTCAGTCACTCAGTTGTGTCCGACTCTTCATGACCCCGTGAATCACAGCACGCCAGGCCTCCCTGTCCATCACCAAATCCCGGAGTTCACTTAAACACATCCATCAAGTCAGTGATGCCATCCAGCCATCTCATCCTCTGTCGTCCCCTTCTCCTGCTGCCTCCAATCCCTCCCAGCATCAGAGTCTTTTCCAATGAGTCAACTCTTCACATGATGTGGCCAAAGTACTGGACTTTCAGCTTTAGCATCATTCCTTCCAAAGAAATCCCAGGACTGATCTCCTTCAGAATGGACTGGTTGGATCTGCTTGCAGTCCAAGGGACTTTCAAGAGTCTTCTCCAACACCACAGTTCAAACGCATCAATACTTCGGCACTTAGCTTTCTTCACAGTCCAACTCTCACATCCATACATGACCACTGGAAAAACCATAGCCTTTACTAGACAGACCTTTGTTGGCAAAGTAATGTCTCTGATTTTGAATATGCTATCTAGGTTGGTCATAACTTTTCTTCCAAGGAGTAAACATCTTTTAATTTCATGGCTGCAATCACCATCTGCAGTGATTTTGGAGCCCCCAGAAATAAAGTCTGACACTGTTTCCACTGTTTCCCCATCTATTTCCCATGAAGTGATGGGACCAGATGCCATGATCTTCGTTTTCTGAATGTTGAGCTTTAAGCCAACTTTTTCACTCTCCTCTTTCACTTTCATCAAGAGGCTCTTTAGTTCCTCTTCACTTTCTGCCATAAGGGTGGTATCATCTGCATATCTGAGGTTATTGCTATTTCTCCCAGCAATCTTGATTCCAGCTTGTGCTTCTTCCAGCCCAGCATTTCTCATGATGTACTCTGCACAGAAGTTAAATAAGCAGGGTGACAATATACAGCCTTGACATACTCCTTTTCCTATTTGGAACCAGTCTGTTGTTCCATGTCCAGTTCTAACTGTTGTTTCCTGACCTGCATACAGATTTCTCAAGAGGCAGGTCAGGTGGTCTGGTATTCCCATCTCTTTCAGAATTTTCCACAGTTTATTGTGATCCACACAGTCAAAGGCTTTGGCATAGTCAATAAAGCAGAAATAGATGTTTTTCTGGAACTCTCTTGCTTTTTCGATGATCCAGCGGATGTTGGCAATTTGATCTCTGGTTCCTCTGCCTTTTCTAAAACCAGCTTGAACATCTGGAAGTTCACAGTACACCTATTGCTGAAGTCTGGCTTAGAGAATTTTGAGCATTACTTTACCAATGCCCCAGCCCCCATTTATTGAGCACCCACAGTTAATACTTTATAACTCTTTGATCTTTTGACAAAGTGACTTAAAAGGTATCATACACAAATGGGAATTAATCTACGGGTACCCTAAGCTCAAATGCTAAAAATATATAGGGCCAAAATTCCAGTATTCCTTCCTATCACATCTAACTATATCTTTCTATTCATCAGTTGTATCTATTACATATGTATGCATGTATGTATTCAGGAAATGAAGATCATGGCATCTGGTCCCATCACTTCATGGGAAATAGATGGGGAGACAGTGGAAACAGTGTCAGACTTTATTTTTTGGGGCCCCAGAATCTCTGCAGATGGTGACTGCAGCCATGAAATTAAAAGACGCTTACTCCTTGGAAGAAAAGTTATGACCAACCTAGATAGTATATTCAAAAGCAGAGACATTACTTTGCCAACAAAGGTCCATCTAGTCAAGGCTATGGTTTTTCCAGTGGTCATGTATGGATGTGAGAGTTGGACTGTGAAGAAGGCTGAGCACCGAAGAATTGATACTTTTGAACTGTGGTGTTGGAGAAGACTCTTGAGAGTCCCTTGGACTGCAAGGAGATCCAACCAGTCCATTCTAAAGGAGATCAGTCCTGGGATTTCTTTGGAAGGAATGATGCTAAAGCTGAAAGTCCAGTACTTTGGCCACCTCATGCAAAGAGTTGACTCATTGGAAAAGACTCTGATGCTGGGAGGGATTAGGGGCAGGAGGAGAAGGGGATGACAGAGGATGAGATGGCTGGATGGCATCACTGACTCGATGGGCGTGAGTCTGAATGAACTCCAGGAGTTGGTGATGGACAGGGAGGCTTGGCGGGCTGCGATTCATGGGGTTGCAAAGTATTGAACACGACTGAGCGACTGAACTGAATTGATGTATGCTGCTGCTGCTAAGTCACTTCAGTCGTGTCCGACTCTGTGTGACCCCATAGATGGCAGCCCACCAGGCTCCCCCATCCCTGGGATTCTCCAGGCAAGAACACTGGAGTGGGTTGCCATTTCCTTCTGCGATGCATGAAATTGAAAATTGAAAGTGAAGTCACTCTGTCATGTCAGACTCCTAATGATCCCATGGACTGCAGCCTACAAGGCTCCACCATCCATGGGATTTTCCAGGCATACATGTACTCAATATCTATCTATCTATATCATCTGTTGCTTTGTATCTTCTGATTAAGGGCAACAGAAATCACCCAGTTATGGAAGCCTAGAAATCTGTAGTTATTTTCTTCTGTGTCCTTTCTCTCCTTCCCATGCCAAGTTTATCATCATGTCATGGTTTGTGTATCTTTATTCACTCCTATATGTATCAAAAATTTATCCTCTATTATATACCCCTCAGGAACAGATCAAGTTCAGATCCTAATCATCTCTCATTCAAACCAATTGACACAGGACTCCAAATTAATCTCTCTGCTTAATACCTTTAGAACATCCTTTTTACAATCTGACAGTAGAGAAATCTTTCAGAAATAAATGTTTTCTTACCTTATCCTCCTGTTTAAATTTTGAGCATTGAAAATGTATAGAGCAGTGGCTCTCAAAATATGGACCTGGAACCTCAGCATCAGTATTTCTTTGGAAATGTAATTTCTTGGGCCCTAACCCAGACCTACTCTAAATCTGTATATAAGGACCCAACAATCTGTGTTTCAACAAATTCTCCAGATGATTCTGTGTACACTGGTTTAGAAGCTAAAATAGCCTCCTAGACAACAAATTGCTTTTTCCAGTCTCCTTTGATGCCATGCCAATTTTCTCTTACTCCATTCATCTCCTAACCTCAAGTCACATCTAGCTGCTTTTTCTCCAGTGATATTTCTCTGTTTTGTACATGCTGTTTCCTTGCTTGGGATGGGTTTTCTCTCTTGGTCATCTGCTACTATCCTTTCAGATCAAATATAATTAGCATCTTCTCTAACTGTGCTGGCCTGGAAGGGGGTGATGAGATCAGTGAAACCTCCACTCTTTCCCTTATAATGTGGTCTTTCACTGTCCCTGTGGCCCAGCAGCGTGCTCCAGATTCACCCCCAGGTTTGAGGATTTTCACAAGGGTGCCTTGTCTATGGAGTTGTAAGTTGGTCCTCTTATGAGAGGGACCTCAGAACGACCTCTGTTGCTATCTTGGTAACATCACCTTAATTTAGGTTTATTCAATTTGAGCTTCTTGCCCAGACTTTGTATCAGAAGCCTGTGATAACGTATCAGAAGCCAGACACATAAATCTGGAAAAGTAGCTGCTGTGGCAGTGCTTGTAGCTCACAGTCATTGTGGCAATAGTGCTCATGGGAGAAGGCACACCATGTGCCGGTAGCCCAGTGATGCTCAAGGCGGTGGCAGTGGAGAGCTCACAGGTAGACCTCTGTAGAGTGAGCAAGCCTTTGCTTTGTCTGTCTGCTCTTTCTCTGGTCTTGCTCCTCTGGCCCACTCGATTCTAAGTTTTCATACACTCTTTAATAACTTCAGCCAACCACTTATTTCCTATTACTTGCAGATAAGAACACTGGCTACATTGCTCCAGCTAATCTTCTAAGAAGCACAGTTATTCTATTCTATTATTATTATTATGGTTTGTTTACTTTTTAAATGTTTAAAAGTTCATTTGGAAATCAGAAATGAAGTAGGAAATCCAGTTATTGTTTTTTTTAATTTTAATAGCTAGGCATTGTCCTGACTCCCCTTACTAAACTCTATTTTCCCTGCACTAATTTTAAGTGCAAATTTAATCATATATAAAATCTTAGGTGTATTTCTATAATCAATTTGGTTTCATAGATTGCTCACTGTATTCTTATAAAAATATCTAAGTTACTCTCTCTCTCTCATACACACACATACACACACATTTTAGAATTATTCAGGTTGTCCTTATCAGCTTATTTTTCAAGATAGAACTCAATACCTTGTTGCCAAATCCCTTATGAATTCACATAGCTATGTGTATTAAATTGCACTTTCTTCATAGATTGGAATCATGAGGATTTGAAGAACTGGAGTTTTTATAAACGTATTCCTATTTAAGAGCAAAATAAGCCTTTTATATTCTATTTAAAAAGAAGGTAAATCTTTTCACATTCTTCTGTAAAGAACATTCTTTGCCATTTCTCTTTCTACTTTCCCTCTTTCTGATGATAACAATGGACTCATGGTTTTGTTTTTTTTTTTTTTTTTTCACAAAACTATGTGCATTGTAATTCATCACTGTCATTCTGTTTGATGCTCATATATTCCTGCATTTGGCCAATGGGAGGCCCCAGCAAGCCCGTTCCTGTGTCCTTTTGACATAGTTCCATTAACCTTTAAACACTGATCCCATTAATCCTTCAGGCTGCATTCCTACTATGGGTGGGAAGTTGAATAATATATGATTAAATTATAGGATAGGATACATGAAATTGGCTTCTCATGCCATTTTACCTTACATAATACTGCATCTACTCCCTGTGTATGTTCCCCAAAATTGTTCTATTTTATTCTGTTCTAACAGCTTCAGCATATTGCAGACTGAAGATTATGAGATTACTTCTGTTTTTACTATGATTCATAAGATCTAAGCATTCAACAATGACACTAACTGTTCATTTTAAAGATATTTGTGACTTTAGAGTCTCACTTGTCCGAGATTTCCCCTTACTTGGGGGCAAATTGTATCACATACTTTGGAGTTTCTGAGAGGTTTCAGGTTCGATAAACTGAAAGATATAACTTCTATTTGTACATAGAGTAGAGATCTTATTTACAACGATGGACACTTGGTTACATCGAATTTGATCTTAAATGTTGACTCTCCCAAAAAAACTGAAGTGACTAAAATTCATTTAAAAACTAGTTAAATGAATATATACCATGATTTAAAATGTATTCTTACAGAAAAAGGTTTAATGAAAAGCAACTAACTATTCTCTGCCGCAGCTTTTCCTACCCCCATCCCATCTCCAGTGGAAATTAATTGAGCTCGTTTCTAGTAACAGAGAAAGCTATTCCCATCTCTCTAAACGTGAGCTTAAAGCTGCTTTTTTTTTTTTCCTCATCAATTTTAGATATTCTCACTTGGCTTTTTGCTTTGATAGAAAAAGATGAAGTGAATACAAAGCACATTCTCCTTTTCCTTCCTTTCTCCACTATGGGACTCTACATAGTTTTCAGGTTCTCTATTGAATGGTGCTCAATAGCTCAGTCGTCTTTGCAGCCCTGTGGACTGTAGCCCGCCAGGCTCCTCTGCCCACGGGATTTTCCAGGCAAGAATACTGGAGTGGAGTGCCATTTCCTACTCTGGAGGATCTTCCTGACCCAGGAATTGAACCCACGACTCGTCTGTCTCCTACATTTGAAGGCAAATTCTTTGCCACTAACGCCACCTGGAAATGTATAATTTTAACCTATATGGTTCTATTAGTTTGCTGTGGCTGCCACAATAATGTACAACAAAATGGATGACAAAAGCAACAAAATTTTATTTTCTCAGCATTCTGGAGGCTAAATATCTGATAGCAAGGTGTCAGCAGGTTGATTCCTTCTGGTGGTTCTGAGCGGAGAAAGTGTTCCAGGCATATCCCTGTGGCTTATAAATGAGCCTCTTTTCCTGTGTCTTTTCACATCATCTTGCTTCTGTGCATATTGAGTCTGTGTCCAAATTTCTCCTTTTCATAAGGGCACTGGTCATTTTGAATTGGAACCCACCCTAATGGTATCATTTAATTTATCATTATCTCAATAAAGACCTCATCTCCAAATATTCACAGGTATGGAGGGTTAGGACCCTAACACATCTTTTTGGGGGGACACAATTCACTCCATGAAAGTGTTAGTTGCTCAGTCAAGTCCAACTCTTTGTGACCCCATAGACCGTAGCCCTGGAAGCTCAGCTGGTGAAGAATCCACCAGAAGTGCAGCAGACCCTGGTTCCATTCCTGGGTCAGGAAGTTCCCATGGAGAAAGGATAGGTTACCATTCTGGTATTCTTGGCTTCCCTGGTGGCTCAGATGGTAAAGAATCTGCCTGAAATGTGGGAGACCTGGGTTTGATTTCTGGGTTGGGAAAATCCCCTGAAAGAAGGCATAGCAACCCACTCTAGTATTCTTGCCTGGAAAATCCCGATGGACAGAGGATCCTGGTGGGCTACAGTCCATGAGATCAAAAAGAGTTGAATATGACTGAGTGACAAGCACAGCAGAGACGGTAGCCCACCAGGCTCCTCTGTCCATGGGGATTCTTCAGGCAAGAATACTGGAGTGAGTAGCCGTTTCCTTCTCAGGGGGATCTTCCTGACTCAGGGATCTAATGCAGGTCTCCCATCTAACAAAGATTATATCTTCAATTCTCTCTGAACTCTCCACTTAATAAGATAACACTATTAATATCCTAGCCTTCTTCTTAAGTTCTTCTAAGCATTCATCTCTCAATCTGTCTTCCGTACTCTACTTTTAAATCAACAAGATTGACCACATTTATATCTTGTTTTATAAAATTTAAGCCTTTCAGGTAATGTTTATAGCTTCACTTCAAAATTTCAAATTCCATAAACAGTATTTTTATTGTTATTCACTGTAGAATTAGTGTAGTACAGTTACATTTCCTTTTTGTTCTTCTTGACTTTCATAATTGATTTTGTATTAACTGCCCTTATTGCATTTTGGTGTGTTCTAGATAGCATATTAAAAAGCAGAGACATTACTTTGCCAACAAAGGTCAGTCTAGTCAAGGCTATGGTTTTTCCCGTGGTCATGTATGGATGTGAGAGTTGGACTGTGAAGAAAGCTGAGCAGCGAAGAATTGATGCTTTTGAACTGTGGTGTTGGCGAAGACTCTTGAGAGTCCTTTGAACTGCAAGGAGATCCAACCAGTCAAACCTAAAGAAGATCAGTCCTGGGTGTTCATTGGAAGGACTGAAGCTGAAGCTGAAAGTCCGATACTTTGGCCACCTCATGCAAAGAGTTCACTCATTGGAAAAGACTCTGATGCTGGTAGGGATTGAGGGCAGAAGGAGAAGGGGACGACAGAGGATGAGATGGCTGGATGGCATCACTGACTCAATGGGCATGTGTTTGGGTGAACTCCGGGAGTTGGTGATGGACAGGGAGGCCTGGTGTGCTGCGATTCATGGGGTCACAAAGAATCAGACATGACTGAGCGACTGAACTGAACTGAACTGAGCTGAGAGGTCTTTCAGTTATAACACTGTTATGAGTATATGGGGATCAAGGTGCCTGGGGTAAAATCCCAGCTTAACACTGGCTATATGATCTTGGTGGTAGTGGTGGTTTAGTTGCTGGGTTGTGTCTGACTCTTGCAACTCTATGGATTATAGCCTACCATGCTTCTCTGTCCGTGGGATTTCCTAGGCAGGAATACTGGAGTGGGTTGCGATTTCCTTTTCTAGGGGATCTCCCCAACCCAAGGATGGAAGTTGGGTATCTGCCTTACAGGCAGATTCTTTACTGACTGAGCCACCGGGGAAGCTCATATGTGACCTCAGGCTACTTATTTAAATCTTTCATTTCACAATTTACTCATAAATTTACTCACAATTTGCTCATTTGTAAAGTGAGTATAATGATGATAGTACTCACTGGCTTTATAGGATTAAATATGTTAATACATAGCTGTTAGAGTGGTACTTGAAACACACTACACTCTTAACATGCATTAGCTGGTATTACTAGCATCACTCTTCAAAGAAAACAACAAATTTCTAAAATCCCCCTACTCTGAACTAAACTGTGCCCTGAAAAATTCATATGTTGAAGCTCTAATCCCAGGGTGACTATGTTTGGAGATGGAGCCTATAAGGAAGAAATAGAGATTAAATGAGGTCATAAGGATGAGGCTGCTACCCTATTAGACTTTTTCTTCTTATAACAGGGAGAGGCACCAGAGACCTCTCTCTCTACACACACACACACACACACACGCAGCAGGATGGAGGGAGAGGGGAAGAGAGAGACAGAGGAAAGGCCATGTGAGGACTCAGTAAGAAGATGCTTTCTTCCAGACAGGAGAATTGGGACTTCCTTGGTGGCCCAATGGTGAAGTGGTTAAGACTTCGCCTTCCAACACAGAGAGTGTGGGGTTCGTTCCGTGGTTGACAAACCAAAGACCCACATGCCTCACAGAAAAACCCCCAAACGTAAGCAGAAGAAATATTGTAACAAATTCAATAAAGATTTAATTTGTTAAAAAAATCTTAAACACACACACATGCACACACACACACACACACACACACACATACAAGGAAAGTCCTTACCGGCAACCAAGATTACTCCTGGCTTGATCATGGACACTTGGCCATCAAAGGTGTGGGAACATGAATTTCTGTTTAAGCAACAGAGTTTGTGGGATTTTGCTACGTGAGCCCTAGCTGAGGAAATTACTGCCTTTCCCTAGATTTCTGCCCTTGGGAAGCCTCCTATCCCTAGCGCCACACGGAGCACAGTGCTCCTCCCACCTGTAGCACAAACGACAAGGTGAGATTTCCTGTCTCTGCTCTCCTGCATTGCAACCGTCGCTTCCCAGACCCTGTCTTCCTTATGTTTGCTTTCTTCCCTAATTTCCTGGACATACATCCTAACAGAGCTTCCTGAAAAAGCATGCCCTCAGGATAAATTTTCTGTCTTTGCATGCTGGATATATCTCTATTTTTCCTTCATGCTTTATTCATACATTGGATAAATAAAGTATTCAAGACTGAAATTATTATTCCTTTAGAAAATACTTTCATATATTGTTGGTAAAATATGTTTTCCTTTGCATGATGAGAAACCTTTTTGTTCATGGGATATCATTGTTTTATAATCTGGGCACTTTCAAACTTTTTGTTGTTCTTATCTCCCAACAATGTATCTAGTGTTTCTGTATTTTTAGTGTTTTTTTTTTTTTTAGCCATTTAACATGATCTATTAATCTTAAAATGCATAGCTCATAGGAGCCAACTAGAGGTCAAATTTAGGACAAGGTGAGTCTCTAAAGTAAAAATAGTAATTATGAATGATAATGAGTTGACTAAAAATGAATAAAGATCCATGAGTCCTTATTGAAAAGAAAGAGGCAGAGCCAGAAAATAAATGTAAAAGTAATGTAAATTTTAAGACTTCATGTTGCTATTTTCAATAGAATGATTTATTCAGATAAGGATTGCTAATGGGGGCTAAAACCATTGATTAGATAGATATAAACTGGTCGCGAAACAAGATATTCACAATCTCAAAATACCACCCCATGGATTATTTCTTAATTACATCAGGAAACATGTATCTTTCCAGTGCATATATCCAGTGTTCCCCACCTTAATTAATCAAACAGCATCAGCAATATTGCAAGCAGTATTTTGTTATTTCCAAAACCTCTTTATGATTGTCTGATTTTTTTTTCTTTGACAATGTTTTATTTTTTATTTTTCTAAATGTGGTCTCTTCTCCAACCTCTCTGAGAATACTAATTGCTGTTATTTTAGACTTTTAAATTCTTCAAGAATTGTCTTTCTTTCCTCCAAGGATATGCTTTATCCATGATCATATTGGTCTTTTCCTTGCATCTCTCACAGGTTTTACTTAAATGACTAATGGCTGTTTTTATCTAGGAATGGGGCAGTAGCTAACCATGAGCGTTGTCTCCTAAATGGGGCTCCTTAACCCAGTGCTTAGGTTGTCTAAGTACTGGAAACTGAGATGAGTGGCTTCATAGGCTTTGAGCTTGCTCATATCTCTGGGTCCAAGCTATTCCAGGGTTCTGCAAGTCAGGTTGCTTTCCAACCTGGCAGCGGTAGCATGTGTTGGAAACTGTGGTGGTGGTGGTTTAGTCGTTAAGTCGTGTCCGACTCTTGCTATCCCATGGACTGTAGCCTGCCAGGCTCCTCTGTCCAGGGATTCTCCAGACGAGAATACTGGAGAGGGTTGCCATTTCCTTCTCCGTTGTAAAGTGTAGTTTCACCTAAACTGTTCAGGTCAACCATCCTCCAGCAACTTTCCACCTTCCAGACATTTTTGAGTCTTTTTATCCTCAGATATCTTCTCTCTAGAGCTTTTTATTGTTGTAGTTTTTTGCTTTCTTTCCTCTTCTACTGTTATTTTTTTCAATCAGGTTTTGCTGCTATAATCACCAACCACATTAACTCAGTTGCTTGCAATGTAGTTTTATTTCCCACTTGTGCTGTATGAGGATTCTGGGTCAGCCACTGTTCTTCCTGAAGATGCTGGTTTGGCTGGGCTGCCCGTGTCCTCTCATGGTAATGCCCAGGGTGAAGGAACAACACATATCTGGAGCAAGTTGCTCTTATAATCAGAGCACAGGAACACAAGAGAGGCATTGTCAAACCACATAGGTGCACTTAAAAGTCCCTGCTTGGACTGCAATATTAAAATTTCCAGTTTTGTTCTATTGGCCAGAAAAAATCACACGGACAAGCCCAGAATTAACAGGACTGTTACACATATGCCATCTAGAGGGAAGCAAGGCCACAATGGGGAAAGGATAAATAATATGAACAAATGATCAGCCTTTTACCACCAATTTAGTGGACTGTGGAAGTGAAGGAGGTAAGAAGCACACTCAATCCATGACTCATATCAAATTACTCTTGATCAAGACGGTGTTTTGGAGAGCTTTAAAATTCTCTCTGAAAGAGATATTCCTTCAAAACAACACGAAGAAATTTCAATAGTGGGAAACTATACCACTTGAAATATATATAAAGCATGTACTCATACCCACATTTATAAAACCACTTCACTTTTCATCACCACTGGAATTACAGCAAGAAACACTCAAAAGATCTAGGGCATATGGAGATGGGTGTCTATTTTCAGAACACACAGTGATCAGCTAAAAATGATTCAAATTCAGAACCCTCCACACTAACAATAATTTCGCATCTTTTGTTTATGTTGCATGAAACTTAAATATTAAACAAAGTTGACAGTTTGGCAGGGAAGCAAAGCTCATTCTGCATCTGGTTTCTCTGAACAAAAGTATGTAAAGGAAAAGGAATGTGATTATTTCTGCTCCATTATTCTTGGAAACATAGTATCAAATAAATGTTTGAAAGTTTAAAATGATTTTTCCCAGCTTGAGGATATATTTGTTCCCTTTCAATTCTTGCTTGCTTTTATTACATGAAATTTATTTATTGTACTTTAATGAGTTTTCCATTTTTGAAATATTTTTATGTTATATATATAGCCAGATTATCTGACTTTGTGATAAGTCTCTCAGAAAAGATACCTTCTTACCAATGCCTACTGCAAAATGCAAAGGAATCATGAAGTTCACAAACCTAAATTCTACACCTTCTCTGATTCCTGCTCCTAAATAAAGTGTATTTTTAAAACTTTTTATTAACCTTTTGCATATTTTGGATGCAAAAATACCTCTATGTAATAAGAGTAAAAATTTTTAATGTGGAGTCACCCCAGATTTGCTTATTCCTGATACTATTTTTCTCTTGCAAAAGTGTGGCAAATTAGTTGTAAATATCCTAAGATAATACTGAAATCAAATATCATTAGCCAGTTAGCTTTGAAAGTCTTTGTAGATGTGGCTAAAATTGACATTCCAAGTATTTAAAACACAGTAAAATTTTCAGTGAGGTTTCCTTGGTGGCTCAGTGCTAAAGAATCTGCCTGCAATGTTGGAGATGCCCCTGGAGAAGGAAATGGCAACCCACTCCAGTATTCTTGCCTGGAGAATTCCATGGAAAGAAGAGCCTGGCGAGCTGTAGTACATGGGGTTGCAAAGAGTTGGACACGACTTAGCGAACTGAACAACAACAAGATTTTTTAGTAGGTTTGGAAAAAAGTGAGCTAAATAAACATATTTACCATGGGAGAGAGAGAATATGAAATTTGAAAGATGCAAAAACCAAGTTCTAATTTAGAAATTCTGAAGTCCAAGGATCATTTCATTCACTAAATCCACTGGGGAAGTAGCTATGGGATACTTGATAACAGCAGAAATGAAGCACAATTTGCAAATCATTAGATAAAATCACCCGTTCTGTAAACTTTGAATTTTCCCGAAGTGTCCACCAGAGCTTTCTGTTTGTTCATAAACACATAAGTGGGGAAAAAGTTAGGAATTATGTTTGCACAGGACCACCAGGTCCTGGTCTTCATCCTAAACTGTCCAGCCAAGTGACTCACAATTCACCTTCAATTCTTCTGTCAAATATGAACATTACTGATGCTTGAAATCATCATAATAGTATTAATATTTTAAAATATCCTACATACCATGAGACTTAATTTTTCATTGCAAATTTGAGTTTTATTTTACAAGATAATCACAATCATGTGCACTCCTAGTTTTACCTAGCAGGAGTATAGGAGTACCAGCCAGTGTATGTCATGCTGTTGATAGCCCTAATATGTATTTCTTGACATAGAATGTGCATGTGGTTGCAAGCTTAGTCCGTCACAGGTATCTAAGCCAAGCTGAGTTACAATGGGGCTATCATCACATTTCTCACACATCCATTCACCATTCGCCTCAAATGAGAAGACACATACTTGATGCGACCACCATCAAGAAGTTAACTCTCTGCCCCTTGGTTTTTATGTTTTCTCCAGCTTATAAGGACAGGGAAACACATTTGAGCTGATTGTCGACATCTGGTAATTTGTAGGGTCTTGAAACAATCACATTAACCTCGCAGCAGAGTAATTAAATGCAGACAGCAGCCTCTCACTGCACAGCTATGCATCCCTCGGTAAAGTCTGCTTTGCAGAAGGGAATTCTGGCAGCTTCTGTCAAGATGAAGTGCCTCAGCTGTGCTCATCTGGGTGCTTTGGTGACGGTGACCTCAAAGACAGGATGGTGGTTTTGGAGACTAAGGATGGCGGCAGTGAGGGCAGAGTTACTGTACTTAAGAAGCAGGGAACACAAAGTATTTCTCAGAAATGGAAGACAACAGAAGAAGCTCCTGGGTTTGTTTAACATCTGAGACCTAACTTGTTCATCCATTTTATGGATCACGTAAGATCAGGAAAGCGCTGGCGTGCCTGTGCGTTTAACATGTGTTCACATCCAAATTTCCAAGCCTCAGGCTAGAGCTGCCTCAGGTCACAAGTATTTGCTGAAGTCACACTGTGTCCTAAAACAGGGCTCCTAGGAGAAGCACAATAAAACATAACTAAAATCTGACAACATAGAGTACGAGGCAAATGACATTCTTATACACTGGTGGTAGAAATATAAATAAAATTTAAAAAGAAGAACCTTGATAAAAAGTAATAAAAGTACTTCCAGGAAAAAAAAAACACAGATGTATACTATTTGGGATGATTATATCTAGGCTACCCACTCCAGTATTCCTGCCTGGAGAAAACCATGCACAGAGGAGTCTGGCGGGCTATAGTCCATGGGGTTGCAAAGAGTCAGACACGACTGAGTGACTAACAAGATAGAAAGTACACAGGTACAAAGGACCAGTAACTTCATCATTTTTAAGAGTTTAAGCAATTATTGTAAAATAGCTGAGAAAACGTGAACAAGGATATTCATTTTAGCATTATTTATACACACATGCTACGTATGACCATTTAAGAACAATTTTAATGTCTACAACCAGTAAATGAAAAAATAATATGTGGTCTTAGGTCTTATGAAATTTGTATGTAGCAATGTGGGGATATCTCAAAAATAGGATTCTGAGCTATAAAGAAGATAAAGTGAAAGTGAAAGTGAAGTTGCTCAGTCCGACTCTTTGTGACCCCATAAAAGGAAGATGTATAAAAAAATATTTAAATAAGGAAAACTCAAGCAATTCAATACTGAATGTTACATGTGATATATTTGTGTAAAAGTATGAAAACTTACTGTAAAGATGACTACTTCATTCATTATTCTGGTTGTCTCTGGGGTTAAGAAGTTGAATGAGAAAAGATTTAAAAGTTTAGACTATTTTTAATAGTATATTTATTTTTAAAATAATGGAACTTTAGTCCTTGCTAATCCTGGTCATAATTCTGTGATTGTATTACAGCAGGCTTTGCACTTTTCTGTATTTGGTAAGCATTCATTATCCCTGCCTTCATAGTATTTACAATTTAGGTTGGGAACAAGTCTTATATGCAGAAGACAGTTGGAGAGTAATCAAGTGGTAAACTCTGCCACTGGGTTTCTTAATACAAAAGCATTTCAGAGAAGAAAGTGAAAGACCACCAAGAGTCCCCAAGAGCCTTTCAGGGGTGCACAAATTCAAACCAATTTCCATAATCACACTAAGATTTCATTTTCCATTTTTACTCTCTTACCCTCACAAGTATACAGTGAAAATCTTCAGAAGATATATGATGTGGGATATTGAGCAAATTGAATGCAGAATCAGATAAGAGAATACAGCTGTCTTCTCTTAAGCCAGACATTAAAGAGATTTGCAAAAATGTAAAACAAAGCCACTCTCAGTAAAAATGTTTTCATTTGGAAAATGTAGGTTCTGTTTTCATAAAATGTGTTGTTTACATTCACATGTAATAGGTTTATTATTCCTATTTTAAGGAAAAACATAAATATATATTTTTAAATCTTCTCAGTTTTAATTTCTTAAATAATAAATGTAAATAACTATCTTCCATGTAAACAAAAGTTCTTTGGACTCTTAGGAGTGTTAAGTGATCCTGAGACCACAAGGTTTGAGAACCGCTTGAGTTGGATTACATTTGGAAGTGATTCTGGAGGAGGTGGAATGAAAGTCATCAGAGGGATCTAAGGAGCATATTTCAAATGAGGAGAATATTATAGACAAAACATACTAGGCTGAGGAACCCAAGAATCACATCAAATAAAATTTGAAAGTTGAGGCAAGGGTCATATCAGCTGATGGAATTTTGCACCTGTAGAAGTATTTTTAGAACAAGTATTTTTAGTAGGAATTATCCAGTAAACGTTTGTTGTCTTGAAAGTTCTATGGTAGGCACTAGAATACCTGGGAAGAAGTATAAGTCTGAGTTTCTGTCCTACTGAAACTCATAATTAGTGCACATTTAATTACAAAGAGCTGTAATAGAGATAGCTATATTATGAAATGAATGATCCAAACACACTACAAATGTGTCTTTGATTTTTTTCATTAGTATCTTGCTACATTTATAAAAGTTTCTAGAAAAATAAAAACCTGTGGAATAGCTTTGGAGAAAGAAATGAGTACAAAGTGGCTGTTTGTTATAACCACTTTAATTAGATCTGTTTTACTCATACCCATGGCTATGAGCACTGAATCTGTCAGGATAGGCCAGGCCAGCTGTGAACAAACAAACCCCAGATTCTAGTGACTTGAAACACAAATGTTTATTTCTCCCTAATGTGTATGTCTGTCCACTGCAGGTCTGTGGGAAGTTCTGCTCTATTTATTTATTCCACATCATTTTATGAGACCATAGACTCACATGCATCATCATAGTGCCACGTAACAGGGCAAAGAGGTTGAAAACTCAAGCTCTAGCAATTATTATGAAGTTTTCCCGGAAGAGAGATATATAGCTTCTGCTCCTGTTTTATTTGCCCAAAGCTAGTTTCGTGGTCTTGCCTGACTCCTGAAAACAGAGATACTGGTGGGGCAAGTGATGTTTCATTTAGCTAGAACTACACCAGATATCAGAGAAATCTAGAATTGCCTACCACAAGCATTGCTTAAGAAAAATAAATTACAGTAAAAGTCTAACTCTATACCGGAAAATTTCTTCAATTGAATCAAATTCAAGAAAGATATTTCTCCAGTTGAACTAAATGTTTTAAAGTTGAATCAAACTTCCTTGGGTGTCAGTTTCCCCTCTTCTTCAACCTGTATAGCTTCATTTTGGGGGCAGAAATCTCAAGGTTTATGGTAAATATTGGTTAACACCCATTTGCTGAACTAAGATGACAGGCTGAGAAATTGTATTTCCACTACTGAATCAGTCTTTCATTACACAAATATATCTAGAAAGTTGTGTGGAGTAGGGTTCTGAAGTCAGATAGACCTGGGTTTGGCACTTGGATCTTCTTTTCAGAAGTGAAAGAGCCACATAAAACTGTCAATCCTGATGAATCTATCCAGGTTGGCAGGAGACTAGAGTCACGTTCTTTTGGACAGTCAGTATTTATTGACTGAGCATGTCAGAAGGGTCTGCTCATGGCCTTTTCGAGGGCATTTGGACAAAGAGTACAGGTTGCTGTTGTTTTTATGTTTTATTCATTCTGGGAAAAAATAAAATAAAAACTTCACCCAGGGAAAAGCTATGAATCATGAACAAGCCAGCATAATAGAGTTAGAGAAGGGGAATCTTGAAAGTCAATTAGTCGAACCACCCATCTGATGCTTGGATCTCCTCTGCAGCCTTCTGTCCAAGGGATCATAGCTTAAAACTTCCCAGTTGCAGCAATCGTGACTGCCCAGTGCCTTTCCTTCTCTCTTGGAAACCTCTGATGGCTAGAATTATATTTCATTTTGTGCCAATATCTGTGATTTAGTAATGGAGATATGCTTCCACAGTTGGAAAGAACTATGCTATTTGATTCCTGAAAAGACATACTTTATTATTCCATTTGCTTCTCATATCAACTCCAGGAAGTAAGTATTATCACTAGATGATGAGTAAGCCAAGGCTTGGTGAGGCTAAGTAGCTTGGTAAAGGTGACAATACTGAGTTATAAACTGGGAATGAATGAATGATTGTGTTTTCAAATATCACTGTGACACTGAAAAAAATTCAACTTTGCTTGAATACAAACACACTTATGTGTGCTTGTGACAGCAATTTTGTTGGCAAGAATGTGTGACACTATTTCATCAAGAATGTGTGATAATGATCTCCAGTAGACCACCATTGCTTTATCTCCTTTCATGCTAGCTTTTAGAATTTCTGGGGATAATTTCTGTGTTTCCAATTTTTTGGTAAAGCTCAGCACTGGCCACTTAAGCATGCAAAACAGAGTTGAAAAATGACTATACACATGAAATATTCTTCCTATAAACCTTAACAAATGGGTTATGATTTTTGCAGAAGAATTTTTCAGTTTAATAAAATTAGAGCCTGCACTTTGTTTGGGGACAATGTGTCCAAGATAGCAACCATTTTCAATGAAATATGCATGAAACCAGCTTTCCTAATGGCTCAGATGGTAAAGAATCTGCCTGCCTGCAATGCAGGAGGCCCAGGTTCAGTCCCTGGGTAGGGAATATTCCCTGGAGAAGGGAATGGCTACCCACTGTAGTATTCTTGCCTGGAGAATTCCATGAACAGAGAAGCCTGGCAGGCGACAGTCCATGGGGTCACAAAGAGAGCGGTTAACACTACCCAACTATGTATGAAATCCTCAAGAGACAGAGCCTACTCACCTCTTAGGGGTTATTTCTCTAATGTCCACATGACATGTCCACATAACATGTCCACAAAACCAAGCAACCTATAATCAATCAAACAACCAAAAACAAACAAAAGAGCTCCGAGTCACAGTGATGCTAAAATTCCATCTATTTACCGACTTTCCTACGCTGCTTGCATCTGATAGTGTTTTGCTTTTCCTAAAAGCAAAATCAATATTCCTAAATCAATATTCCACTGCACTAAGTCAATATTCCTATATCAAAGATTATTTTTTAAAAAGGAGTAAAAGGTGGAAAATGTGAACCTTGGCTTCCTGTTGCTGGGACAGAATCATTTCTCTCCATTAGGGCTTAGAAATAGGATCACTTTGGCCAGTTCCCCAGGAAAGCAACAACAGGTGTGGAAGGGACCCACAGGAAAGAGTGCAGCACATGTCTACTTTATTCTGGCGTGCGAGGAAGGCTCTGGGATTCTCACTTCATTTCTTCTTGTTTTTATTACTTCTAACATTCATCTTTTCCAAATTCGAGTTTCTGCCATGAATTACACATTCGTAGCTGCTTATATTCAGAGGTTTAGTTTTACATTTAGTTGTGACCCAGAGTTCCAATTTCATTCAGCACAACATGAGCCTGGTGAAAGCCTAGAACCTTTTGAGTGAACTATTAAGCAGAAACAGTCAAGTAACTCCTTTGTCCTGGAATAGAAACATTGTATCCAGTAAGTACATAAGACCACAGCTAACCTTTACAATACTTTGTTTTGCCCCATTATGTGTGCTTGTGACAGCAATTTTGTTGGCAAGAATGTGTGACACTGTTTTATCAAGAATGTGTGATAATGATCTCAAGTAGACCACCATTGCAAATTATATATCCTTCAAGGGTTAGAGCTGTGGAGGTGAATTTAAAGGTACACAGAATTTTAGTTATCAGACTAACACTTCTTTAAAAAAGAAAGTGGGTTAGCTTGCAGAAAGCTATAATCAATAGCAATAGAGAAATTTCATTTAAATACTCATTCAAGCAGAATTAGAAAACAAAATGGATTCTAGCATGCTTTTGATCTACATGTAAATTACTGTTTTTCTTTTTCTCTCATCATTTTAAAGATGGTTTTATAGTTGTAAGAGTGATATAATCAGTTATTTTCTTAAGATGAGCATCTTTAGATAGCAACTATATATATCAAGGGGCATCCCTGGTGGCTCAGTGGTAAAGAATTTGCCTGTCAGTGCAGGAGATATGGGTTCAATCCCTGAGTCAGGAGGATCCCCTGGAGAAGGAAATGCAACTCACTCCAGTATCCTTGCCTGGGAAATCCCATGAACAGAGGAGCCTGGTGGGCTACAGTCCTTGGGGTCACAGAAGAGTCAGACACGACCTAGTGACTAAACAACAAATAAATACATTTACTATCAATACCTGTACATTCTTCCTTTTCTTTAATTCTTATTGTCAGATCACTGTAGAATCAAATTTTGATTCCTTCTTTGAATATGTATGCAATTCATTTGCCTGCACTTTTATTCTTTGGAAAATTTTCTCATTTTCCTTCCATTTTCTAGCATCGCATGCTGAAAAAAAAAAAAAAGTATAAGACCTCCAGGATTTACTGATAGGCTCATTAGAGAAAAGAAAATAGTTGAAATAAACAGATTTGTTTTTGCATAGGCAAATTACTTTTCTTCTTTGTGGCTTTGATTCCTGGTCTGTAATTAGACTAATAATAGTATTTATCTCTAAGGATGTGATGCTTTAATGATTCCTATCAAGTGCTTCATACAATGCCAGGCACACAGTAAATTCAATAAATATCAAACTTATTACTAACACTATTTTTGTCTTTGTTATTCAGTAAATGCTGTACAAAGTACTGAGCTAAGTGTCATTAAGGATACAAAAGATTAATAAGACTTGGTTCTTGCCTTTGAAGAAAATACCATCTAGGGGTAAAGAGGAGATCTGTGCATAGATAGCAAAGGTGAATAGTAGAAAATGCTACAAGAGTGTCATCATTGAAGGCATGGGAGAGAAGACTGGAAGAAGAGCTAGGATTCCTTCCCTTTAGAAGAATCACTGCAAGTTTTAATCAAGTAAGAGCATTATTTAGCTGAATCTTCACAAGGCATCAAAAAAATAAATAAATAAAACAAACAAACCCTGAGTAGCAGTATTCTGTATTATCTATAATTTTAAAGGTTAAAAATGGTACTTTAATTGACATGATCTTTGTTTATCAAATGAGGATGCATGTTTATCCATTGGTTATTTGTATTTGTGTGTCTATGTGACTTACCAATTTATGTCTGTAGCCTGTTTCCTATGAGATTCTATGTTTTTTTCTATTGTTTTGTAAAAGTACTCTGTATTTTATGGGTGATGAATATTATGTTAATAGATTTCTAAATACTGACCCATCCTTACATTTCTAAAATTAACTCCACTAAATTTAACTGTGCTCCTTTTATGTGCTGCCAGACTCCACTTTCTAATTAATGAGATGTTTATATGAGACTCTGTTTCCATTTCAGCAATGTCTCCAAAGAGACTTGCATCCTCTTCCAGTTTCCTAATTCAAGTGCCAGACTACTTGTACAGGATTTGCAAGGGTTGTGAAGACCTGTTTTGCCTCCTTAGCCCAACAGCCACCTTGAAAGTAAAAAATGGTTAATTTGGAAGCTGAAAAGAGATTTTCTTTGGAGAGTGTTGCTGGCATTTGTGGCATTTTTTTCTCCACAGGGAGGAGTGAATGGAGGTGCTTTTCCTGATCCCATCAGTTTGGAAAAGAAGAACTTTTAAGCACACTGTCTTTCCTTAGAAAGGCTAGAGGAATATGTTCTTCTACAATCTTTCATCAGGAAAGGCACGAGTCTCTTTGCCCTCCCACTAAAACTGGGTGGAAAGAGCCTGCTTACTAGAGAACAGAGTGATGTGGTGTGACTTCTAGTTTATGATCTAGTCTCCATTTGAGTCCTTCTAAGGACACTTGTTCTGGGGGAAGCCAGCCCATAAACTATGAAGAAGTCTAATTTAACCCCCATAGACAGGTGATCTGTAGAGGAACTGAGACCCCAGCCAACAGCCCTCAGGAATGACCAGTCATACCAGTGAACCGCCTTTAGGTCCTAACCCCTAACCTTTGAGTCTTGCTGCTGATCACCAGACATCATGAAATAATAGATGCCATTTGAACTCTGACTCATAGAATCCTCGAGCATCATAAGTGGTCACTTGGCATGTGTAAGTTTTAGATCATGTTTTACAGTCTTAGTAAGTGGAAGAGAAACATACTTGATTCCTATTTCTGGAGGCTGAAGATGAAAACCTGAAGCTGGAGTTACATGCTTGTGGCAAAGAAAAGTTGTAAAAGGCAATAAGTGAGTGGGCTACATGGGCACTGGCAGCTGGCCAAAGTGGTGGGCTCTTTACAATGGGAAGAGGCAAAAAAAAAAAAAAAAAAACAGCCAACCTGAAAAAGATTCCACCCACAAGGGACACACAGAGAGAGGCAAAGTGACCAAGTAGAGGGGTGACTGACATTGCATGAAGGTGGAGGGAAACGGCCAGTGTAAGCAGAGATATTAGATCACCTGAGGTAGACTAGCTATAAAGCTCTAAGCTCTGTGACACAGGAGTCTTTCTATTTCTCTTCAAAGTCTGGAGCCATTGGTGTCAGGTTCCAAGTGCTTTCATTTTCTTTTACTGTATTGTTCCTCTCTGCATCAAGGCTAAGCTGAAATTATACCTAGTGAACAGGGGAAAGAAATTAAAGAGCAAGAGAAACAGAGACACAGTTGATTGTGTGCCCCTGGCCCACGGCAGCCTTTCCAATAAGAGGTGGTATCCAAATGAAGAAACAGAAAAGCTTTAAGGAAAGTTCAGAATGATTATTGTTACCATGGAATAGCTGTTTTGATTGTTGGAATGAGGCTGTTCTCGTGACTAAAAGGAGCAGTAAAGCTATGAGCTGTAGCTACATCCAGAGTGCGGTTTGAACAAAGAGTGGGAAGAAAGATGCTGTCGTGTACTTTCACCCTATGAAGTCTGTCTCATTTAGCTTTCATGGTTCTCATTTTGTTCTACTCAGAGATATTCCAGGAATGTGTATTCTGGGGCCACCAAATGCAAGTAAGTTTGCTATGGTATAAGGAGGGATATCTGTCTGGTCAACAAATGAATGTTGTCTGGTTAATTAAATGAATGTTGACAAGCTAGTTGAGCATCTAAACTAAGCCTCTAAAATGTTGTGAAGGAGATTAGAAATGACAGCACAAATACAGCTTTCCTTCTCGGCCCTCCTTCCCCTGAATTGATGCTGGCCAGCATCACTCTCTTCAGTACTGCATCCCAACTCCCTTCCTTGGTGTAGAGGATCCTGGGTTTGAAATAATTTGAAGTTGGACCAAGATATACTTCATTGACAATCCCCTAGATATTTTAAACAGGAAAAAATGTAGTACCAAGAAATAGATGGGGTTTTTGTTTGTTTCTTAGGCATTAAACATTTTATTTTTAAAAGTTCTTATTGTGGCAAAAATCATATAATATAAAACATACTTTTTAACCGTATTTAACTGTGCAGTTTGGTGACACTAAGCACATTCACATTGTTGTGCAAATTTCTCCCTCATTTATCTCCCAAGTTTTTCACTTTTCTAAATTGCAACTCTGTCCTCTTTAAACATGAACCCCCCCCCATTCCTTCTGCCCCCCTTCCCACCCCTCATCTCTTGGAATCTACTAATGTATTTTGTGACTATGAACTTTACTATTCTAGGTATCTTGTATAAGTGAAATCAAGCAGTATTTGTCTGCACCTAATATATATTGGAATGTATTTTAAAGGTTATATTAATACATATATCCCAGGTGGCACTAGCAGTAAAGCATCTGCCTGCCAATGCAGGAGACGCAGGGACAAGGTTCAATTCTTGGGTTAAGAAGGACGCCTGGAGAAGAAAATGGTAGCCCACTCCAGTGTTCTTGCCTGGAAAATCCCATGGACAGTGGAACCTCACAGGCTACAGTCCATGGGGTCATAAAGAGTCAGACATAACTGAGCACACAAATACACACACACATGTGGAATCTAGAAAAATAGTACAGATGAACCTATTTGCAAAGCAGAAATATGGACACAGAAGTAGAGAACAAATGTGAGGACACCAAACAGGGAAAAGGTGAGTGGAATAAATTAGGAGACTGGGACTGACATATATACACTACTCTGTATAAAACAGATAACTAATGAGAAACTACTGTATAGCAGGGGGGCGGCGGGGAAAGAAGGTACAATCTGTTTGTAGGATATATGTTAAGAAATAGATGCTTGCAGAACTATTTGGAAGGGTTGGGAAAGTGAAGGTCAAGAAAAACTACGGCTAACATTTAGGAAATCAGGAATTACAGGAATCATAGGTTGTTGCCTCCAATTATGTCTGCTCTCCGCTGCTGTGAGTAATTTATGGAACCCCTGGAAGCCACTGAGCTCCTTGGGACTGCAGTCCCTCCACAAGTCTGCCAGCTGCTGCCAAAAGAGAATAATTGCTTCTACTTGTCTTCTGCCTTCCACTTTTCACAGAATGTTTTGCTTTGGAAGAATTTGTACCAGTATCCAATGAGTGAGGGCTTCTGGGAAATGAATGAGGGCTTCTTCAGCCATTGAAATGTAAAGGATAGTTGGAGAGACAAGGATGGTGCTGAGTTGTCAAGAGATTTTAAGTTCAATGGCCTACCTGTCATCATTTCTCATTTCCTTCTTTAAAACAGATCCCTGCTTGTGTTCAAGCATTGACTTCATTTCTAGCCTTAGAAAGAGGTTGTATTTAGTTGACATGGCATGCCCCAGTGACTGTTTTTAACTTTATTGTTTAGGGGCATGTTTTTATGTCTCAGTCTTCTATTGAAAATGACAAAGTAATACATAACTTTTCACATGCAGCGTTCCGAAGCCATGAAGAAAGCAGAGTGAGGTTCATATGAAGGGAAACCTAGAGAGGAGACAAAAAAATAAGGCTTTGAAATGAAATGGTTTTACAGCTCTTCATATTATGCCCAATCACTGCACTACTCCTTAATATTATATGTTTAATACTTGTTTCATTATTGTTTAGGTTAGTTTCTGTCCCAGTTTCTGTTGCTTGCTGTTTAGGGCATCATCATGAATGAACATGAAATGTGAGGCTTGTGGAGCCCCTATATGCTGTATAGACTACGTTTCAAAGGCAGGTACAGCTCTGAGTGGACACAAGGTCACGTCCTTCCTTACTTTTCCTTTGAAGGAGTCTGTGCCATAAAATCTCTTATGTTTCCACTGAATGGACTGAGCTGGATGACGTGGAAGAGACCTCAAGGCAAGATCTGATCATCAATGTCACCAAGAGTGGAAGAGGACCCACCCATTTATGGAGTGTCTTTGTGGATACTGTATGTCACCAGAGTGTTGTGACACAGAAAACATATTTCTGGGGTACATAGCAGTGGCTCAAGGAGTTGGAAATGAGCTGACCTAGTCCTCAGGTGTACAGTGCATCCCAGTTTGCCTGCAAATTTCTTGGTGCTAGCCCCTGGAAATCCTGTGTTCTGGGAAATTCCTTTATGCCTGGAAATCTGAGATGGTTCATCATCCCACCTGGGACATTGTCCTACTTGTCACTTGTCAGTCATGAATCCTTGCAAACATAGATTTGCCTCTCTGGGCTTCTTTTGCTCATCTGTTAATTCAGCAGGACTGAAAAGCTGGTCCACAAACCCATGCTCAGTTCTTTGATCATGTACTAACTTCAAGTCTGGCTTATCTGTTAAAAGAGAGAATTAGACTCATTGAAATCACTTAGTTTTAACATATTTTACAGACCAGGTGGCCATGGTGCTGAAGTTAAGGGATTTTCTCAAAGTCATTCAATGTAGGGTTTTGAGGGTGAGAAAACCAAGTCTCAGCTGACTACAAGCTGTTCCATCTCCATATCAGGAAAAGATTCAGAGTTGAAAGATTATTCTTACGACAAATACTCCTGGGCCTGAAGGTTATTCAGCTGAACTAACCACCTCCACATTTATTTTTAACTCGCCAGACACACCTCCTCTCCAGGCTCTTCTCTTTGCGGTCACTAGTCATATCTAGCTTCCATATGATGTTTTCTTGACTCTGCATGTGAGCACAGACCAAACAGAGTCAATTCTGTGTCTGTGGGAAGAACTATTTCCCTCTCTCTCCAGGCTTCTTGTAGCAGTCATTCTGGGAAAATAGCAGCAAAAACCTCGTGCATAATATTATGTTTCTTATCTTCTCTGAATCCCTAAGGGCAACACATTCTGAAAGATCTGAGGCAGTGTGGCTTATTACACTTCATGGTTTCCAATTTTCTTTGATAAACATCAAAAATACGATGTGATGTATTAGTGCATTTTACTTAAAAATACTTTATTAGTCATGATTTACTTCAGGAATGGAAAAAGAAATCTCTCAGTCTTAGCTTTTCCCATATTAACTTCAGAGGAGGAGAGATGCTTTTATTTGCTCGTAAGTACTCTTACTCTGAACCTGGCCCTTAATTAGACCAGATTTGTAATCTATATCTCATGTTCTATTGTTTCTCTGCTTTGTCCCTCAACACGTCCCATAGCTAGCTGTTTCAATGGGCAGTGAATTCTGGTGATGCAAAATTCTGATTTTGTCTGTTGTGTGAATACTCCAGTCTCCCTTCATATAAAAGCTCTTTTATACTGAATCTGAACTCCAAGAAGGATTTTTGCAGAACTAAAACAAGCCACATGAAACTTTAGTTTCCAAGTATTCTCGTGCTTTATAATATAATCTATCACATTTTAGATTATTTTCTTCTCTTATTTATCATGTAGAGATTTGGTAATGGCCTGTGAATATTATTCTGTGGAATATTAACAAAACAAGTTGGTGATAGACAGGGGAGCCTGGCGTGCTGCAGTCCAGGGGGTCGCAAAGTGTTGGACGCAACTGAGCGACTGACTGAACCGAACTGAACAGAGTCCCTGAGTCTTGTGGCTTGAATGGTAGATTTCTTAATCTCATGTAACATGTTGTTTATAGGGTGGTCCATTTCATGGTTGGGGTGCAGGCATCTATGGACCAGGCTCCTTCCATCATTCTTTCCTTCATCAATGATTTATAACCTTTATGGTTTCAGGATGGCAAATATTTACATTCTCTTGGACAGTGTCCCAAGCAGAAAGGAAGGTGGGAATGACAAGAGGTGCCTTCTCTTCTTGTTTTCTTTTGTAACAGGAGGAAAACATTTCCCAGAAACTCCAAGCAAACTTCCTCTTACGTCTTTGCCAGAACTTGGTCCCTTGTCCAAGCCTACGTCAAAAGGAAACTGACTCACCATGATTGGGCTTGGGCTACACGCAATCATGGTCGATGTTGCTACCCAGACAAAATCGAGGATCTGTGGCCAGGGGAGGGGAGCAATTGACAGCTATGCCCCTTGGGTTTCTAATTATTCTACCAGGGATAGGATTTCTGATTTTAAACCTTCTGGTCTAACCTAAGGAGATGAGGAGTGATTTTTTTTTTAAACGTGTGTGATTTTTTTAAAAATTTCATGAATGAGTCAATGCAAGTATTTTATGTGCAAAATGTTTTTTGATTCAGGAGTGAAGATTTTAAGTAAAGAATTGCTATTACTGTGCTGTGCTCAGTTGTGTCCAACTCTTTGCAACCCTATGACTATGGCCCGCCAGGCTTCTCTGTCCATGGGATTCTCCTGGCAGGAATACTGAATTGGGTTAGTGGGTTGCTGTTTCCTCCTTCGGGGGATCTTCCTCACCCAGGGATCAAATCACGTGGCTCCTGCATTGGCAGGTGGATTCTTTACCACTGAGCCACCCAGGAAGCCCAGGGAAAAAATTAACAGTCCCCAAATCAATGTGTTGGCCACTGCAATGGCTTCAAAAATACATCACATATTTGAACTGGTTAATGCACCAGATTCTTTAACAGGAAAAAAGGATTTCAGTTCTTTTCGATTGTCACACTAAACATGGGTAAGGGATGACTAAGCTTTGAAGTGCTATGTAAATGCTAGTTGAATGAGGAAAAGGAAAGTAACTCAAGAATCCAGACATTGGCAAACTCAATTAAGAAAACATAAGTGATGGACCCAATGCTTTACATGATCCATGACGTGGAGCTGGTGGCTTCATGCGACAGCTTTCTTCTCTGCTCAACCTCTTCAAGTCTAACTCTCATCTGACTTGTTTGCATTTTGACCCCAAGGGCTAGATGGACTTCTCAACCTGTGTTTGGAGTAATCCTTAGCTTTTGGGGGCTATAACTCATAAATGATCAATAACAACAATAATGAAACACACAACAGGATATTCTTTTTGGCAGTCATTCCTTACAGTTTGGGGATCATGCTCAACTGTTTATGATACAAGGCTGTTCAATTTTGGGAAAAAACAACACAGGTAAAGTGATCTTCTTGACCTCTTTAGATTCACAAGTGCCAGTTTCTTCTCAGCCTTATTTTAGAATCTAGGAAAATCAGATATATTTTAAATGCACTGAACAGGAATTATAACTGTATTAAGAACATTTTACTCTCATATCCCTGCTTCTGGCAGGACATCACCCCCTGAGATGTTTATGGAGTTAACAAATCTTAATACTTAATTGTAAAGTGTTCCTCTTTCTCAGCTATACATATTTATTAATTCCCAAATACCCAGAATAAAGGTAAATCAGCCTGCCACCTCCTTATTTCCTTGGAGACAGCATATTTTCTTGACAGTCTGCTGTATCTAGCAGAGAAACACACCAGTTTTGTACTTGCAAGGCCTCCTTGTTTTCAGCATTTTGGTGTGTATCACCTGGAGATCTTGTTTCCTGGTTCCGTCCCCAGAGATTGTGCTTAAGGAGGACTAGGTGGAGGCCTGAGCCTCTGAATGTTCCTTATGATGCAAGGCTAACTGTTCATGAACCACAGCCATGGAGAACAGAAAGCTGACTTTTTATCTTGAAGTAACAGTGGTATGAAACCAGTGAATCCTCATCCTAAGGCTAGTGAAGGCCTATTTTGTGCATATGATAGTATATGAATATATAGTTGCATATATGCAGTGCAGTGCTAAGTCGCTATAGTCATGTCCAACTCTTCGTGACCCTATGGACTGTAGCCTGACAGGCTCCTCTCTCCATAGGATTCTCCAGGCAAGAACACTGGAGTGGGTTGCCATTTCCTTCTCTAGGGGATCATGGAGAATTAGATATATGTTAATATAGCTGGCTCATACCTCCTGCAATACAGTTAAGTTACAGAAGAAAAATAATGTGACAGTGTTGGTCTCTTGACCAATCATATATATATATATGTATATATGTATGTATGTATATAAACATGGGCTTCCCTGGTGGCTCAGTGGTAAAGAATCTGCCTGTGATGCAGAAGATGCAGGAAACCAGGGTTTGGTCCCTGGGTCCAAAAGGTCCCCTGGAGGAGGAAATGGAAACCCACTTCAGCATTCTTGCCTGGAGAATCCCATGGACAGAGGAGCCTGGCAGGCAGGCTACAGTCCATAGGGTTGCAAAGTCAGACATGACTGAAGTGACTGAGCATGCCCTCATATATAAACATATATAAAATATTTATGCACATGTACATTATATAATCATATATATGTGCCATAATCTAAGTATACATTACAAATTCAATCACATGTAAAATATATATTATATTAAATATATGTAATTATATAAGCATATATATCCCTGGAGAAGGAAATGGCAACCCACTCCAGTATTCTTGCCTTGAAAATTCCA
Source organism: Oryx dammah (assembly GCF_014754425.2). Classification (NCBI taxonomy): domain Eukaryota; kingdom Metazoa; phylum Chordata; class Mammalia; order Artiodactyla; family Bovidae; genus Oryx; species Oryx dammah. The sequence goes on from NW_024070211.1 coordinate 18,895,686, forward strand.
TGCACAGAAGAGCCTGGCAGGTTACAGTCCAAGAAGTTGCAAAGAAATGGGCACAACTGAGTGACTGAACACACACTATTGTATATGTACTCGCACAATTTATGTGTATGTACACATGTAAAATCATGTGTTCTGTGGCATGAAAGTTTACCAATGGGCTATTTTATATATATGTATGTGTACACATGGACATAACACATACACAATCAACCCACTAGTACACTTTAAGTGGAACTTTTTTCTCTGTATCTTCTTGCCTTTCTCAGAATATTCATTGCCATTGTTTGCTAATTTCCTCCTCAAAGTTGCCTTGAGGAGGGGTTGTCAGGACCTAAAACTCCAGACTCATCGCTTCCCAATGCCTAGTTCAGGGAATCTTATTAGAGGAGAACCTTCTGGAGTATATGCTTTTGTCTTTTTCTCTAGACTCTTTAAATTCTATCTTTGACTCAGTAACACTAACTGGGAGCTGCTATTAGATCAAGAAGCTAGTAAAACTCTTTTTAGTCAAACACGCTTTTTCAAGTATGAAGATGCTGTGGAGTTGGGGGTCAGAATTGTCCTATAAGTGATGTTGCTGGCTGAGCTGTCACTATTAGGGCACCTCACACTAACAGAAGGTGGCTGCTGTAATCTCTATCCAATGAGAGAGGAAGCTGAAAAGTCTTCCCTGGTAGCTCAGCTGGTAAATAATCCACCTGCAATACAGTTGTCCCCGGTTTGATTTCTGGTTCCGGAAGATCTGCTGGAGAAGAGATAGACTACCCACTCCAGTATTCTTGGGCTTCCCTGGTGGCTCAGCTGGTAAAGAATCTGCCTGCAATGCAAGACCTGAGTTCGATCCCTGGGTTGGGAAGATCCCATGGAGGAGGGCATGGGAACTCACTCCAAGTACTCTTGCCTGGAGAATTCCATTGACTGTACAGGCCACGAGGTCACAAAGAGTCAGAGACAACTGAGCGATTCAAAGGTAGGTAAAGGCAGATTCTTTGAATGCTGAATGTTGCCCCCTGTTCAGGCCCACAGGGAATATCTCCACTAAAGGTATAATTCTGATAGAAAAGGGATGTTTTCTCTCTAGTACTTCATCAAAGGCAGAACTAGAGGCTCCTTACTTATCCTTGTTCAGAACATGTACATAGAAACATTTTCCCTTAGGATCCTATGTTAGAGATATGACTGTTCGCAACAATGCTGTTTTCAAGCATTTTGTTGGAGTTAACAAAGGGACACTTTTACTGGTTTTCAATGTACACCAGTGCCATGAGGCCAAAGTACCATTTAGTGACAATAGTTCTCTAGGGGAATGAATTAAATAGAGGATTTCTGAGATTCATAATATTGTTCTGTGTCCCTCTCCAATGTGCAAAATCTCATTTCCCCAATGGTGAAAACTTGGGTGGGATAGCTCTTAGTTTTTCCTTGGCATTTGTAAGGTTGTGCTGGTTTGTGTGAAGGTAAGTCAGCCTTCTATTCAAGTGCATAAGATTGCTCTGGACTTAGGATAGGGTTATATCCTGATAAACCCATTGTAAGCTGAAAATATCATTACAAATGCACCTAACTTATCAAATATTATAGCTTAGCCTCACCTACCAAAAACCTGCTCAGACCACTTACCCTAGCCTACAGTTGGGAAAAATCATCTAACATGAAGCCTATATTATCACAAAATATTGAATATCTTGTGGTATGAAATTAAAAGACGCTAACTCCTGGGAAGAAAAGTTATGACCAACCTAGATGGCATATTCAAAAGCAGAGACATTACTTTGCCGACTAAGGTCCGTCTAGTCAAGGCTATGGTTTTTCCTGTGGTCATGTATGGATGTGAGAGTTGGATTGTAAAGAAGGCTGAGCGCCGAAGAATTGATGCGTTTAAAGTGTGGTGTTGGAGAAGACTCTTGAGAGTCCCTTGGACTGCAAGGAGATCCAACCAGTCCATTCTGAAGGAGATCAACCCTGGGATTTCTTTGGAAGGAATGATGCTAAAGCTGAATCTCCAGTACTTTGGCCACACTGACCTGATGGACGTGAGTCTGAGTGAACTCCGGGAGATGGTGATGGACAGGGAGGCCTGGCGTGCAGCTATTCATGGGGTCGCAAAGAGTCGGACACGACTGAGCGACTGAACTGAACTGAACTGATGTACTGAAAATTGTATTGAAAGTGAAATAGAGAATGGCCATCTGGGTCCAGAATGATTGTAAAAGTATCAGCTAGTTACCCTTTTTTAAAAATACATATTTTTTTAATGTGAACTAGTTTTAAAGTTTTTTATTGAATTTTTACAGTATTTCTTCTGTTTTATGATTTAGTTTTTGGCTATAAGGTATATGAGATCTTAGCTCTCTGATCAGGGATCAAACTTGCACCCCCTGCATTGGAAGGTGAAGTCTTAACCACCAGGGAAGTTCAAGTTTTTCAGCCTTCTGATGGTGTGTGTCACTGAAGAGAACATCATGGTACTGCAGTTCACTTGCCTGGGAAAAACGCAAAATGCAGAGTAAAGTTTCCACTGAAAGCATAAGGCTTTCACGCCATCGTAGAACCTGTATATTCTTGTCCAGCTTTTCAGATTTCATAAGAGGCTGTCTATCTAATACTTCAGTCTGCTCCCTTCCAAGGGGTTGTCAGGACCTAAGACTCCAGACTCATTCCTTCCCAATACCTAGTTCAGGGAATCTTATTAGAGGAGAGCCTTCTGGAGTATATGCTTTCGTCTTTTTCTCTAGACTCTTTAAATTCTATCTTTGACTCAGTAACACCAACTGGGAGCTGATATTAGATCAAGAAGCTAGTAAAACTTTTAACTCAATAACAGTTTTTATTTGCTAGATATTGTTTTGTTGTCTAATTGGGGATATATCAATAAGAGCAGAGGGGTCTATTTATCCCACCAGTTGAATCAGCTTTGAGAAGAATAAAGTTGTGAATAGCATCTTGGGAGCTCTGCAATCAATATGTTCTCAGGATTCTCTCTTTCAAGTGAATCTTTGACTTAATAAGATTTAATTTGTGACTTGCATTAACAAATCCATCAAGTGAAATTCTCTTAAGGCAGATAGACTTATGGTATTGAATTAGGAATTTACTAATAATGTCTTTATTATGTAACGCATGTGAAATCCAGGGCTCTACATGACCTTTTGTTATTGTTATGGAATCGTATTCATTGAAACTGTAAAGTAGTATAATACCTTTAATCACAGAAATGCAAATGCTAGAATGGAAGTTTATCCTTTATGTCTAGTAAACTCTCTCTAAACCTTCCTTTCTGTCTCGACTTCCCCATAATCTTGAAGGAAACAGCAATGGCAATAACAAACTCTCTCCAATCTCATTCTCTTTCTGTTTCCCCAACACCCACTCTTCCCAGCTGTGAGACTAGAGGGAGACTCTTTCCCCATATAGACCTCTCCCATCACACTGCTCCCTACTCTTCTCAATAAAGGGCTCCTGGCTATAGGGAGTTCTGACATCTGACATTTCCCATTGGGTACAATAGTCTGGACACTGTAGTTCTTCCTTGTAGTTCCAATTACTTTTCCAAAAAGAAAACCACTCTGGGAATTCTGGAATAGCATTTTCCCTGTCGAATACTTTGCATGTCCAGCCTATAGGGCTGGCTTCAGGAACATATGATTACACCATGGCACAGGGTCTGGTCCTCAGAAGGGACTGTCACTTGATTTAAGGCTCTATGGTTGCCATCTTGAAATTCTCCTTAATTGTGAACAAAAAATCCTGGGTTTTTGTGTTTCAGTGTGACTAGAAGCGACTTAGCAGCAGCAGCAGCAGCAATTCTATAACTTGCCATGTGGGCACAGAATCCTTGGATCCTGATGTGTTTGAGTAGGGTGTTATCAACCAGGTGTTTAGACAGAGGAAAGGGAGCTGGGCTGAAAATGTCATTAGCTCTGGACTCAAAGGATGGGAAGAAGGGCAGGATTTCTCTGCATCTTTTCATCGCCCTTCCCAACAGGCCACCTGTACTTGCTTTTTGGTGCTAAAGTGCTAGAAGACAGAGTTTCTTTCTCTTCATTTTGTATCAGAGGCTGAGCATTCAGACTTTTATCAAGAATTATTAGGATGTGATTTTGTCTTGGGGGACTTTGAAGCTCTGATGAAAGACCGGAAGAAAGTTTGGTTTGGATGTACACTGAAAAGGTCACAGAGATCTAGGCTCCTTCAGTACTTATCCTTCTAACTCACATTTCAAAGCACTTAAACATTGTAACAAATTCTCTGTAAGTTTCCTCTGCTAGGAAAAAAGGGAAAAAAACAAAAACAAAAAAACGCAAGCATTTTCTTCCCCCCAAACAGACTTAAAGAGTTGAAATTTTTGCTCCTCTTTCTTCTTTTAAGAGGATACACAGAAGCACACATCAAAATCAAAGATACCTTTTGTCTTTGATTTTGTAGAAATGATTGGAAACATTATTCAGAACTGCATGGCTTATGTAAATTTCATAGTTATTATTTCTGGATCATCACATTGGATCAGTATGGATGGGGAGTTTGTCACCTGAACCCATCATCTCGACATTTCTTGGGAACAGGACCTTGTTCATTTCCTCCTTATGTCCCCATTGTAACACAAGATTTGGCATACACATAATTTATTGAAATATTAATTATATTCATATAATAATTTTTGGAAAATATTTTTCATAATAATTTATTGAAAAGATATTTAAAAAATTTGAATTCCATAACAATACATTGAAGTTTTATATTCTGCTTTATAGTAATTGTACTATTTATTGGTATCAGTCAGTTCAGTTCAGTTCAGTTCAGTCCCTCAGTCGTGTCCGACTCTTTGCGACCCCATGAATCACAGCACGCCAGGTCTCCCTGTCCATCACCAACTCCTGGAGTTCACTCAGACTCACATCCATCGAGTCAGTGATGCCATCCAGCCATCTCATCCTCTGTTGTCCCCTTCTCCTCCTGCCCCCAATCCCTCCCAGCATCAGAGTCTTTTCCAATGAGTCAACTCTTCTCATGAGGTGGCCAAAGTACTGGAGTTTCAACTTCAGCATCATTCCTTCCAAAGAATTCCCAGGGTTGATCTCCTTCAGAATGGACTGGTTGGATCCCCTTGCAGTCCAAGGGACTCTCAAGAGTCTTCTCCAACACCACAGTTCAAAAGCATCAATTCTTCGGCGCTCACCCTTCTTCACAGTCCAACTCTCACATCCATACATGACCACAGGAAAAACCATAGCCTTGACTAGATGGACCTTGAATGTTGAGCTTTAAGCCAACTTTTTTGTTCTTCTCTTTCACTTTCATCAAGAGGCTTTTTAGTTCCTCTTCACTTTCTGCCATAAGGGTGGTATCATCTGCATATCTGAGGTTATTGATATTTCTCCCAGCAATCTTGATTCCAGCTTGTGTTTCTTCCAGTCCAGCATTTCTCATGATGTACTCTGCATAGAAGTTAAATAAACAGGGTGACAATATACAGCCTTGACGTACTCCTTTTCCTATTTGGAACCAGTCTGTTGTTCCATGTCCAGTTCTAACTGTTGCTTCCTGAGCTGCATACAGATTTCTCAAGAGGCAAGTCAGGTGGTCTGGTATTCCCATCTCTTTCAGAATTTTCCACAGTTTATTGTGATCCACACAGTCAAAGGCTTTGGCATAGTCAATAAAGCAAAAGTAGAGGTTTTTCTGGAACTCTCTTGCTTTTTCCATGATCCAGCATAATGCCAATTATTTATATAAATTACCTATACTATTATATTCATATAAAAGTACATATATAATGTACTGTATTATATTACTAGTAGTTGTTCTATTTCATAGATACAGACACTGAGGTCAATAAAATTCAAGAGTCTTTTCCAGGTTTACCTAAAATGTTTATTAAAAATTTCTTAATAGACTGTGTGTGTGTGTGTGTGTGTGTGTGTTAGTCACTCAGCTGTGTATGACTTTTTGCGACCCCACAGACTGTAGCTCGCTGGGCTCCTGTGTCCATACGATTTTCTAGGCAAGAATACTAGAGTGGGGTGTCATTCCATTCTTCATGGGATCTTCCTGACCCAGGAACTGAACCCGGGACTCCTGCATTGCAGGCATATTCTTTTGGTTTATTAAATATTTAAGCTAAGTATGAATATGTGTGCTTTATAACCTGAATCAGGCTGTGGGTTAATAAAACATTTTACACTTAACTGTATAAAATGAAAAGCCAGTAAAGAGAAATAAAACTACATAAATTCACTGAAAAGAACTTATGACTAATTTTATTTGTGTCCTTGAATGAATGGAAGCAGTTAAAAAAATATGAAAAAAAAAACCCCTATAACTTCCAAAAGAAAACCTTTTCACTGACTCACCATCAAAGGAAGAAGAAATGGGAAGGGAATAAAACAGAGAGTTCAATGAGTCCAAAGTCAGCCTAGACCCACAAGGACCTGGTGTAGCCTCAGTCTTCCAGGGATGTAGGAAATTAAGTTGAGTAGCAAATGAAAACAAATGGTGGTTTAAGGTTTGTAATGACTCCGGTTTGAAGTCATGACCAACTTCCATTTTAAATACTAATTGATAGATGCAGATTAAAACTAGTAAGCCCTCATCATCTTTATCCATTCATCTATTGATGGACATAGGCTAATTCTGTACCATAAAAGTTGTAAATAATGCTGCTACGAACACCAGAGTGAATATATCTTTGCTAACTATAGTTTTTATGTTCTTTAGATAAATGAACAAGAGTGAAATTTCTGGGTCATACAATAATTCTATTTTTAGCCTTTTTGAGACTTCCATACTCTTCCTTGGTGGCTTAGTTGGGAAAGAATCTGACTGCACTGCAGGAGATCTGCCTGAGTGCCAGAGATCTAAGTTCAGTCTCAGGTTGGGACGATCCCCTGGAGAAGGAAATGGCAGCTCATTCTGGTATTCTTGCCTGGGAAATCCCACGGACAGAGGAGCCTGGGGGACCAAGGTCCATGGGGTTGCAAGAGTCAACATGATTTAGCAATTAAACCACCATCACAATCTTTTCCACATTGGCTGTACCAATTTACATTCTTACCAATGGTGCAAAAATGTTCCCTTTTCTCCACATCCTGGCCAACATTTGTTACTTGCTGTCTTTTTGATATTAGCCCTTCTGACAAATGTGGATTTGGTTTGCATTGCCCTGATGATTAGTGATGTTGAATATCTTTTCATGTGACTGTTGAAAGTGAAAGTGAAAGTCACTCAGTCATGTCCAACTATTTGCGATTCAATGGACTATACAGTCAGTGGAATTTTCCAGGCCAGAATACTGGAGAGGGTAGCCATTCCCATCTCCAGAGGATCTTTCCAATTCAGGGGTCGAACCCAGGTCTCCCACATTTCAAGTGGATTCTTAACCACCTGAGCTACCAGGGAAGTCCCATGTGACTGTTGGCCATCTGCATTTCCTCTTTGGAAAAATGTCAATTTAGTTACTCAGCCCTTTTAATCAGATCATTTATTTCTTTGATGATGAGTTGTATGTGGTAATACTGTATTTTGAATATTAATCCCTTATTGGTCATACCATTTGCAAATATTTTCTCCCATTCTGTTCATTTTCTTTTCATTTTGTCAATGGTTTCCTTTGCTAAAACAAAAGTGGTTACATTTGGTTAGGTGCCATTTGTTTATTTTTGCTCTTATTTCCTTTGTTTTAGGAAAGAGATCCAAAAAATATTGCTGTTATTTATGTCAAAGAGGATTTTGCCTATGTTTTATCCTAGGAGTTTTATAGTATCTGGTCTTATATTTAGGTTTTTAATCCATTTTGACTTTATTTTACATATGGTGTTAGAGAATGTTCTAATTTCATTCTTTACATGTAGCTGTCCTGTTTCCTCAGCACGACTTATTGAAGAAGCTGTCTTTTCTACATGGTACATTCTTGCCTCTTTGTTGTAGGTTAATTGAACGTAAGTATGTGAGTTTTATTTCTGGGTTTTCTATTCTCTTCTATTGATTTATGTGCCTCTTTTTTATGTCAGTACCATACTGCTTTTTTTTTTTGCTGTCACTTTGTAGTATAATTTGAAGTTAGGGAATATGATTCCTCCAGCTGTTTTTCTCAAGATTGGTTTGGTAATTCAAAGTCATTAATTCTGAAAGAGATGGGAATACCAGACCACCTGACCTGCCTCTTGAGAAATCTGTATGCAGGTCAGGAAGCAACAGTTAGAACTGGACATGGAACAACAGACTGGTTCCAAATAGGAAAAGGAGTATGTCAAGGCTGTATATTGTCACCCTGCTTATTTAACTTATATGCAGAGTACATCATGAGAAACACTGGACTGGAAGAAACACAAGCTGGAATCAAGATTGCCAGGAGAAATATCAATAACCTCAGATATGCAGATGATACCACCCTTATGGCAGAAAGTGAAGAGGAGCTAAAAAGCCTCTTGATGAAAGTGAAAGAGGAGAACAAAAAAGTTGGCCTAAAGCTCAACATTCAGAAAACGAAGATCATGGCATCCGGTCCCATCACTTCATGGGAAATAGATGGGGAAACAGTAGAAACAGTGTCAGATTTTATTTTTTTGGGCTCCAGAATCACTGCAGATGGTGACTGCAGCCATGAAATTAAAAGACGCTTACTCCTTGGAAGGAAAGTTATGAGCAACCTAGATAGCATATTCAAAAGCAGAGACATTACTTTGCTGACTAAGGTCCGTCTAGTCAAGGCTATGGTTTTTCCTGTGGTCATGTATGGATGTGAGAGTTGGACTGTGAAGAAGGCTGAGCGCCGAAGAATTGATGCTTTTGAACTGTGGTGTTGGAGAAGACTCTTGAGAGTCCCTTGGACTGCAAGCAGATCCAACCAGTCCATTCTGAAGGAGATCAACCCTGGGAATTCTTTGGAAGGAATGATGCTGAAGCTGAAGCTCCAGTACTTTGGCCACCTCATGTGAAGAGTTGACTCATTGGAAAAGACTCTGATGCTGGGAGGGATTGGGGGCAGGAGGAGAATGGGACAACAGAGGATGAGATGGCTGGATGGCATCACGGACTCGATGGAAGCGAGTCTGAGTGAACTCCAGGAGTTGGTGATGGACAGGGAGACCTGGCGTGCTGCAATTCATGGGGTCGCAAAGATTCGGACATGACTGAGCGACTGAACTGAACTGAACTGTGTTTCCATAGAAATTTAAAGTTTTTTGGTTTAGTTTTTTAAAAGATGGAAAGCTATTCAGCCATTAAAAAAAGAAGACAATTATGCCATTTGCAGCAACATGGATGGACTTGGAGGATATTATGCTAAGTGAAATAATTCAGACAAAGCAATAAAAGTGTTGTATATTAATTATAAGTGGAATCTAAAAAAATACAATAAGCAAGTGAATATAACAAAAAAGCAGTAGACTTACAGATATAGAGAATAAACTAGTGGTTATGGGGATGGGGCAATATATGGAGTGGGCAGTGGGAGGTACAAACTATTAGGTATAAAATAGGCTATAAGGATTTTTGTACAACACCTTGAATATAGTTCATATAACTATAAATGGAATATAACCTTTAAAAATTGTATAAAAACAACAAAAAACCAACCAAAACCAAACAAAAACAAGTAAACCTCTCTAGGGGAGATAAGTCTCAAATAATTTATGTAGATACCTAGTTTTTGGAAAGTTGAATCTGAACTCCCCATTGAAGCACGGGCTTTGTGGCTGTAGTGACTTCCTTCCAAAGAGGACAATGTGAAAAGGGTGGGGAAAGAGAATAGCTTTACAGTGAAGATATCAAGGCTAATGTCAGTTGTGATGCCATGTTGATCGTATGTACCCTTGATATGCTGTGATGAGAACAGCACTTTACCTCTGTGGTCCTCCTCCCCAACACCCACAGTCTGCATCTAACCATGAGAAAAACATCAGACAATTCCTACTTGTGGGACATTTTATGAAACACCTGACCAGTACTCTTCAAAATAGTCAAAGAAAGGAAACTGTTATCAAAAACGGGCCATGAGATGCTGTCACAGTCAACAGGAACCTAAAGAGACATTAAATGTAACATGATATTCTGGACTGGCATCTGGGAGAGGCCATGAGGTAAAAACTAAGGAATCTGAAAAATTAGTAATACTGTCTCAATACTGTTTCCCTAAGTATAATAAGTGTAGGGGACAGCGTGTGCCTAGTGTCAAGGCATCTCTGGACTATCTCCACAACTTTTCTATGGACCTAAAATTATTCTAAAATTTTTATTTTAAAAAGTAAAAGTAAGTTTTGCCATATGCTTAGTCATAATAAATTGCTGGAAAGCTCTCAGGATTGAATTGTTTTTGCTGAGAAAAAGAAAGACATGCTTGGTGACTGTTTCATAACTGATTTAATGATGATTACCATCCATAAAATGAGAGAAACCATGCTGTCTCATAATAAACCTGCTTCCTCCAGCATATACTCAGCCCAGAGGCAGGGAGCCAGAGATAGTTGGGTAAACCAGATGGTGTCTGATGGCCAGACTGTGGCTTTGAGTCCCTGGAGCACCCAGTTCCCTCCTAAGTCACTGCCCTTCCAGAAGCATGGACAGACAGAGCCAGTAGAACTTAATTCAGTGTGTTCTGAATGAGTTTATGGGTGACAGATATCAGTGAGTATATTACATCACATTAATTTTAATGTATTCTATATGTCTAATGTGAAAGACTAGAAATGACCTTTCAATGTTCCTAATTAGTGCTCTCAGTACAACTTCTTTATCGTTTCTTGGAAGTGGCTTACATTTCCAATTTTAGCAAATATTACAATTTATAATTTTTGATTTTATAATTGAAGGATAAAAGGAAGAGAGATTTATGTGAAATTATCATAAGGAAAATAGCCCATTGGGGTAATGCAGTTTTAAGATTTCATGTGACTTTCCTGAAAACATGTGAACCACTAATCTTCTGACAGATGTATATATACATATATATATGGGGCTTCCCTGGTGGCTCAGCAGTAAAGAATTCCCCTGCCGATGCAGGAGATACAGGAGATGTGGGTTCCATCCTTGGGGTGGGAGATACCCTGGAGGAGGGTATGGCAACACACTCCAGTATTCCTGCCTGGAGAATCCCATGGACAGAGGAGCCTCACAGGCTACAGTCCATGGGGTTGCAAAGAGTCACACACAACTGAGCAAACATACAAAACACAACTATATATATATGCTGATTTACACACATATATAAATATATATATATATCTATATCTTACTGTTGGAACAGCAATAGATAGCTCTCTCAACAACAATTGAAAGGATAAGAAACTTATCTATGTTAACATAAAAATGTAAAATTAACCATGGGTATAAATCAACAAAGGTCCATCTAGTCAAGGCTACGGTTCTTCCAGTGGTCATGTATGGATGTGAGAGTTGGACTGTGAAGAAGGCTGAGGGTCGAAGAATTGATGCTTTTGAACTGTGGTGTTGGAGAAGGCTTTTGAAAGTCACTTGGACTGCAATGAGATCCAGCCAGTTCATTCCAAAGGAGATCAGACCTGGGTGTTCATTGGAAGGACTGATGCTAAAGCTGAAACTCCAATATTTTGGCCACCTCATGCAAAGAGTTGACTCATTGGAAAAGACTCTGATGTGGGAGGTATTAGGGGCAGGAGGAGAAGGGGACGACAGAGGATGAGATGGCTGGATGGCATCACTGACTCAATGGACATGGGTTTGGGTGAACTCCGGGAGTTGGTGATGGACAGGGAGGCCTGGCGTGTTGTGATTCATGGGGTTGCAAGGAGTTGGACATGACTGACTGACTGAACTGAACTGAACTGAATAAATCAATAATCTCAATTCTGAAAACTATTCAAAGATCTGTACTTTTATTTGCTACTTAAACATTATTTTAGGAATTCACCAACGATATCTTGACTTCCATATTGTTATGCCTTGTTTTTCTTTTGTGGTCCACTGGAGAAGGGAATGGCAAACCCCTTCAGTATTCCTGCCTTGAGAACCCCATGAACACTATGAAAAGGTAAAAAGATAGGACACTGAAAGATGAACTCCCTAGGTCAGCAGGTGCCCAATAGGCTACTGGAGAAGAGTGGAGGAACAGCTCCATAAAGAGTCAAGAGGTGGAGACAAAGCAAAAGCAACACCCAGTTATGGATGTGACTGGTGATGGAAGTAAAGTCCGATGCTGTAAAGAACAATATTGTATAGGAACCTGGAATGTAAGATCCATTAGTCAAGGTAAATTGGAAGCAGTCAAGCAGGAGATGGCAAGACTGAACATTGACATTTTAGGAATCAGTGAATTAAAAAGGACCGGAATGGGCAAATTTAATTCAGATGACCATCACATCTACTACTGTGGGCAAGAATCCCTTAGAAGAAATGGAGTAGCCCTCATAGTCAGCAAAAGAGTCCAAAATGCAGCACTTGGATTCCATCTCAAAAATGACAGAATGATCTCTATTCATTTCCAAGGCAAACCATTCAATATCACAGTAATCCAAGTCTATGCCCCAACCACTCATGCTGAAGAAGCTGAAGTTGAACAGTTCTATGATGATCTACAAGACCTTTTAGAACTAACACCCAAAAAAGATGTCTTTCCATCATAGGGCACTGGAATGCAAAAGTAGGTAGTCAAGAGATACCTGGAGTAACAGGCAACTTTGGCCTTGGAGTACAAAATGAAGCGGGGCAAATGCTAAAAGAGTTTTGCCAAGAAAACAGACTGGTCATGGCAAACACCCTCTTTCAATAACACAAGAAACAACTCTACACATGGACATCACCAGATGGTCAATACTGAAATCAGATTGATTATATTTTTTTGCAGCTGAAGATGGAGAAGCTCTTTATAGTCAGCAAAAACAAGACCAGTAACTGACTGTGGCTCAGATCATGAACTCATTGACAAATTCAGACTTAAATTGAAGAAAGTAGGGAAAACTACTAGACCATTAAAGAATGACCTAAATTGAATGCCTAATGATAATACTGTGGAAGTGACAAATAGATTCAAGTGATTTGATCTGATAGATACAGTGATCGAAGAACTATGGATGGAGGTTCGTAACCTTGTTTGGAGGCTGTGATGGAAACTATCCCCAAGAAAAAGAAATGCAAAAAGGCAAAACGGTTGTCTGGTGAGGCCTTACAAACAGCTGAGGAAAGAAGAGAAGCGAAAAACAAAGGAGAAAAGGAAAGATATATCCATCTGAATGTAGAGTTCCAAAGATTAGCAAGGAGAGATAAGAAAGCCTTCCTAAGTGATCGATGCAAAGAAATAGAGGAAAACAATAGAGTGAGAAAGACTAGAGATCTCTTCAAGAAAATTAGAGATACCAAGGGAACATTACATGCAAAGATGGGCACAATGATGACAGAGACAGTATGGACTTAACAGAAGCAGAAGATATTAAGAAGAGGTGGCAAGAATACACAGAGGAACTATACAAAAAAGATCTTCACAAAACAGATAATCACGATGGTATGATCACATGCCTAGACTCAGACATCCTGGAATGCAAAGTCAAGTGGACCTTAGGAAGCATCACTACAAACAAAGTTGGCAGAGGTGATGGAATTCCAGTTGAGCTATTTCAAATCCTGAAAGATGATGCTGTGAAAGTGCTGCACTCAATATGCCAGCAAATTTAGAAAACTCAGTGGTGACCACAGGACTGGAAAAGGTCAGTTTTCATTCCAATCCTAAAGAAAGGCAATGCCAAAGAAGGCTCAAACTATCGCACAATTGCAATCATCTCACATGCTAGCAAAGGAATACTCAAAATTCTCTAATCTAGGCTTCAACAGTACATGAACCAAGAACTTCCAGATATTCAAGTTGGATTTAGAAAAGGCAGAGGAACCAGAGATTAAATTGCCATCATCTGTTGGATCATAGAAAAAGCAAGAGAATTACAGAAAAAATATCCTTCTGCCTCAATGACTACACTAAAGCCTTTGACTCTGTGGATCACAACAAACTTTGGAAAATTCTTCAAGAGGTAGGAATACCAGACCACCTTACCTGCCTCCTGAGAAATCTATATGCAGATCAAGAAGCAACAGTTAGAATCAGACACAGAACAATGGACTGTTCCAATTGAGAAAGGAGTATGTCAAGGATGTATATTGTCACCTTGCTTATTTAACTTCTATGCAGAGTACATCATGCACAATGATGGACTGGATGAAGCCCAAGCTGGAATCAATATCAATATCAAGCCTGGAGAAATATCAATAACCTCAGATATGCAGATGACACCACCCTTATGGCAAAAAGCAAGGACGAACTAAAGAGTCTCTTGATGAAGGTGAAAGAGGAGAGTGAAAAACCTGGATTAAAACTCAGCATTAAAAAAACTAAGATCATGGCATATGGTCCCACCACTTTACGGCAAATAGATGGGGAAACAATGGAAACGGTGACAGACTTTATTTTCTTGGGCTCCTAAATCACTGAAGATGGCGACCCCAGCCATGAAATTAAAAGATACTTGCTCCTTGGAAGAAAAGCTATGAGCAACCTAGACAGCATATTAAAATGCAGAGGCATTACTTTATCGACAATGTTCAGTTCAGTTCAGTCCCTCAGTCTGTCTGAATCTTTGAGACCCCATGAATTGCAGCATGCCAGGCCTCCCTGTCCATCACCAACTCCCGGAGTTCACTCAGACTCACGTCCATCGAGTCCGTGATGCCATCCAGCCATCTCATCCTCTGTCGTCCCCTTATCCTCCTGCCCCCAATCCCTCCCAGCATCAGAGTCTTTTCCAATGAGTCAACTCTTCACATGAGGTGGCCAAAGTACTGGAGTTTCAGCTTTAGCATCATTCCTTCCAAAGAACACCCAGGACTTCTCTCCTTTAGGATGGACTGGTTGGATTTCCTTGCAGTCCAAGGAACTCTCAAGAGTCTTCTCCAACACCACAGTTCAAAAGCATCAATTCTTCGGTGCTCAGCTTTCTTCACAGTCCAACTCTCACATCCATACGTGACCACTGGAAGAACCATAACCTTGACTAGACAGACCTTTTTTGGCAAAGTAATGTCTCTGCTTTTGAATATGCTATCTAGGTTGGTCATAACTTTCCTTCCAAGGAGTAAGCGTCTTTTAATTTCATGGCTATAGTCACCATCTGCAGTGATTTTGGAGCCCCCAAAATAAAGTCTGACACTGTTTTCACTATTTCCCCATCTCTTTCCCATGAAGCGATGGGACCAGATGCCATGATCTTCGTTTTCTGAATGTTCAGCTTTAAGCCAACTTTTTCACTCTCCCCTTTCACTTTCATCAAGAGGCTTTTTAGTTCCTCTTCACTTTCTGCCATAAGGGTGGTGTCATCTGCATATCTGAGGTTATCGATATTTCTCCCAGAAATCTTGATTCCAGCTTGTGCTTCTTCCAGCCCAGCATTTCTCATGATGTACAGACAATGTTGCATATAGTCAAAGCTATGGTTTTTCCAGTAGTCATGTGAGTTGGACCATAAAGAAAGCTGAGCACTGAAGAACTGATGCTTTCGAACTGTGCTGTTGGAGAAGACTCTTGAGAGAACTGACTCACTGGAAAAGACCCAGATGATGGGAAAGACAGAAAGCAAAATGAGAAAGTGACAGCCGAGGATGAAATGGTTAGATAATATCACTAATTCAATGGACATTAATTTGAGCAAACTCCTTGAGATAGTTGAGGACAGAGGAGCCTGGTGTGGTATAGTCCATGGGGTTGCAAAGTTACACATGACTCAGCAAGTGAACAATAACAGCAACGACATTTCTGCCAATATAATTACTTTAAACCTTTGCGGAGATTCTATGAATTATCTTTTGGTGTTCAAGCTGCTCAAAAAACTTAATATCCACAAATTGCTTTGAGATAGCCTTTCTTTATCCAGTGCTCCTCATGAAGCTGATGCTACCTGATGTGAAGAACTGACTCATTGGAAAAGACCCTGATGCTGGGGAAGATTGAAGGCAGGAGGAGAAGGGGACGACAGAGGATGAGATGGTTGGATGACATCACCGCTTCAATGGACATGAGTTTGAGCAAGCTCTGGGAGTTGGTGATGGGCAGTGAAGCCTGTTGTGCTGCAGTCCATGGAGTTGCAGAGTCAGACATGATGGAGCAACTTAACTGTTTTTCTTTCCAATCTAAGGAAAATTGTTTTTAACCATATTATTTTGACTAAAAGAACACATGTTCTAAGAACCTGAATTTGGTTATCAATATCAGTAGAAATGCATATTCTGGCATAATTCAACTCTTAGAGGACTGGCCTCCTGTTTTGCATTTTTTCCTGCTGTTAGTAACTGTAAAGCATACACAAGGAGAAAATTCTCAAAGGATGTATACCTCAACATCTTAATGGTGATAACACATGGGTTATATGGTTAAGAATTATTTTACTTTTTAAAATATCTCTTTTTTAATGTTATCTTAATATGCTTTTACTCTGAACATATATTACTTCAATAATTGAAAAAATGGTACTATTTTCATATATCATAAAACATATCACAACTAAAATTTTTTCTGCTAGACATTTACTATTCAGAATATTAAGAATGTTGTGCAATTGTTAAACAGAATAAAGTGCTGCTATAATAATTATCATTACTGTGATATAGAACAACCTTATTAATTCTGAATTGGAAAGTTTCCATGTCAGCAAGAAGATTATCTTTGCCTTATTTTTAATAAAAGAAGGATTTTCTAAGTAATCTGATAGTATTTCTATGCTTATCAGAGAATGTTAATATACTCAAGTGAATATTGAACTTGGTGAAATCCTGAGGAATCCTCATTTGCATATGGTTATTTTACGCACATTTATTTTGTGTACTGAAGAGTTGCCAAAACACTCTGCCAAACCTCATTTTTCTCATACACTGCTTATGACTAAGGGGATGTGACAAATTGCTTCCAATTTTGCATATATTGTAACTGAAGAACAAAGGGTCAGACAGCTCTTAGGTATAGGCCAGTGGTTGATTTTTAGATTTCCAGAAAATTCTCCTTTTCTCCAGCATTATCCTTTATCTCTACCTGATACGTAGGGTTTCTCTTCAACATAGCAATTGCCTTTCATCTAGAAATAGAACTATAATTCCACATGTAAATATCCCAGGGACAGGATCACACTGAATGAATGATATTAAAGTAGGACTTACTGATGGAAGATTTTCTGAGAATCATATTCCTTTACTGGTTTCTTGGCTTTATTTGGGCCAAGAGTGTATTGCATGTGTGGAGGATAGGGATGGGGTCCCTGAAGTAAATAAGTAGAAAGAACAGAAGGAAATGTATAATTAGGAAGAAATACAAAGGAAAATTGGCAACTAGCATAAAGAACAAACAGGTTTCTGAACATTTTTACTTGGGTTTCATTGGTCAGTTTGTTCAAGAATCCAAAGCAACTTCTAAATAAAGATGGGTGGAGTAAATGCCTATTTATTCATTCCTCCTTAAGTTCACTCCAAATAATAAATAAGAGAAATTACTGGAAAAATAATATCCTCAATGAAATAAGAAAATGGCCACCACCGTTTTTGATGGATCTTATCCTCTTTCATGAATTACCTCATCAAAGTCTTGCCTCATCAAAGTCTTACCCTCTGTGATGTCTACGTTCCAAGTAATGTGAATTCTACACTAAAACAGGTTAAGAAACTCTGAAGCAGTATTAAACTCAGCAGTCAGGATTGTCCTGCCATAGAGCCTTTGATTAGACTTGGGAAGCCTAGAACCACTGTCACCCTTTGGAAGAATTAGGAAGTGGCCTTCTAGAAATCACAGAAGTACAAGTGAAACATAGGGGAAGAATCTACACCAGTAAGATCATTTCCACTTGACTATTATCCAATCACCTAGGCTAGGGCAATGCCAAGTGAGGTGAGGATAACAGGGAACAGATAGAGCTTGTCTCCTCAAAGATACTACTGGCTTTTGGACATCAAAATTAAGGGAACATGTACTCATGGAGCAAAGGAGAAAAAATGAAGAGAGATGTACCAAGTGCGTGACTTGATGTTTTGAGCAACCAGACTCAATAAGAGTTATAGACACTTCAAACTTAATTCCCCTCTCAGTGACAAAGAAAGAATCAGCATAAACCCTGTGAGGAAAAATGCAAAGGAAAGATACATGAAGGAAAAAAAATAATAAGGCAAAAATAATATATAAAAATACATAAGCAAGTTGAATGAAAAGAAGTGAGATGTGAGTAGAATGAGCCTTATCATTAAAAAAGAAGGAAAATGAAGAAAAATGGCATCTCATAGCCTCGGAATAACAGACAGCATGATTTATTACTCTATTATTTGAAGGAATGCTCAAAGAGACTTAAGGATTCAAAGAAGAGAAAATAAGACAAAGCCAAGAGACAAAAAGCAAGCAGGCTGTGTGTAGAAAATCCAGAGAAGCATAAAGCAAAAAATATTAGAGAGGTGAAAAAGCATGCTAGCAGCAACAAAAGAAATAGAACAAGTATGACTAAAAACTTTTCTCTTGTCCTCTAAATCTACCTTAAAATAAATAAAGAACAAAGACATAAAAATCATAATGGAGAATATTATATATGGATATGTGACACAGAGACCCAACACACAAACTGAAAAATGAATCTGAAAAAGGATACTGAAAAGTAAAATAGGGGAAAAGTTTCCTGAAGTAAATTTGTTAAATTGCATATTGAAAGTGTAGTGTCTGGGAGAAAAACAATTAAAATGGAATGATCAGCAATGAGATACATCCTGAAATTCAAGAATGAAAGAAATAATTATACAGGTATACAGACTGAAAAGTAAGTCACCTATACCACATACACACACACACACACAAGAGAGAGTATCAGATTGATTTCAGAATTCTCCACTAGTACACTCACTGCTGGAAAATCATGAGTAATGTGTATTTGTTTATTTATTTTTAAAAACAGACTCTGAAAGGAGTGTGGGAGGTAGACAGTATAACCAAGAACTTTAGATCCAATCAAGCTTGCATTTGGCCTTCCCTGGTGGCTCAGTGGTAAAGAATCTGCCTGCAATGCAGGAGACAGGGCTTCTATCCCTGGGTCAGGAAGATCCCCTGGAGAAGGAAATGGCAACTCACTCCATTATTCTTGCCTGGGAAATCCCATAGACAGAGGAGCCTAGTGGGCTGTAGCCCATAGGTTGACAATAGAGTTGGACAGGACTTAGCGACTAAACAACGACAAAGCTTTCTTTCTTAAATTTTGGTGTTGCTCTCAGAAATAGTTATCTCTTATGATGAGGAAAGATGTATCTGCATTTTAACAATTACTTCACTTTAACTGCAATTAATTTTGTTTCTGTGAAATCCAAGTATAATTAAATGTAAAATCGTGTAAAGTAAAGATAGCAGGGCAAGTTTGATCAGAATTTCTGACCAGTTTCCCTATACTTATTCACGGGTTCAATGTCATAGACTCTGGAAACAGATTTCAAACCATGAATCTACCAACTATTTTTTATCTTCTTGAAAGCTGCTTCACTTTGCTGTGTTATTACAGTTTCCTCATTAGAAAAGGGAGGATAGTATTTAGTTCATAGAAGGTTTCAACAGATGAAAATATCCAGGTGCTATCATACTGCCTGGCATATTGCTAAGTGCTAAATATGTCACTTTTAGGTACCATTTTATCTTTGTTTCTTTTAGTTTAGCTAATACGTATTTGAAAAATAACATCATTATGTATTTAAAAAATAAATGTTTTTAATCCAGTGAAAGGCAAAACTAGGACACAACCCTTTCCTGGCATTCAATCTCCTGCTCTGTTTATCGAACGATGTCACCATGACCCTTCAGGAAAATCTTCTCCAAGATTTATTGGTATATATCAGTTCAGCATGGCTGAGAAGTTAAAAAATCTATCACTTCTATAAATATTTCCTTTGATACATTATGTTTTCTCCATCCATCTGTGTGGTTGAGAATTTAACAGAAAATTGGTCTGAGTTTGGAGTTTATTTACCCTTGGATTTAGTACTTTAATTTACATTCTCTTTCTTATGTCACCCACCGAATTGTGATCCTCAGTATATTTCAAATATGAGAGGTAAACTTTTAAGCAACAAAATTAATGGGAATTTTAACTACTTTTAATTTCATGGTGCCTGTTTTAAAATAAAATAATAAAAAAAATAACAGCCTGCTATTGTCTTTTATTAAATGGCACTTGAGATCAACGCTAAAGCTGAGAAATTTCTATGTTTATCTAAACAGTATGATATCAAATTATTAAACCTTTATGACTACTGGCATTTCAAGAGCAGTTTTAGAAATTAATTTGGTGGCACCATCCTATTGCTAATTAAATTTGAGACAACCCAAAAGTGCTTGGCATCTGCAGGAAATTCTGAAACTAATAATTGGTTCAGCTGGGGACTGTATACTCTTATGAGCTAATGGTCTAAGTAAGTGATATTGTGGGGATATCAGCTTGCTAGCCCAACAATGAAACAAGGAAGTTTTGAATAGCTCTGAACTTTAAATGAACATGCCAAACTGTAGAACTTAATGTTCCATTCCCTTCAAATCTGAACATTCTGAAATAGAAGGGTCTTAGCTCTATTGATAAAGTGCAATTGTACTAAAGGACAAAATCTGAAGAAGCACCGTTAATGAAAGAAGATATAGTTACAGAAAGAAGGAAGACTGGAAAAAAAATAAAAATAAACTGTACTAAAATTGTTTCTTGCTTACCTTTCCAGTTTTTCTACCCTGATTGAAATTTGGGTGGGAAAATTATAAGCCAAGCTACATGAAGACCTCTCTAGTTTAGAAGGAAAATAGAAAAATAATGGAGAATGGTGACCTGGAGAGAAACAGTGGAAGGCTCGTAGAAGAAAAGAAAACCTGAGTCATCTGAAACTTTCACAAGTGGGGTTTACATTCTGAGCTGGTTTATTATTATTCATTATTTACTAAACATTTGTAATGAATAAATTTATTTTTATTTTATGAAGCTCTTCAAATTTGAGTATCCCCAAGCAATGGACATAAAGCTAATAGCTTTGGGTATCATTTCTAAAAAGGCTGCAAGTGTTCAGAAAATAACCAGTGTTCATTTAACTTGGCATAGTTTATCAAGGAGTTGAACCAACCTCTACCTAGGTCTGGAGGTTGCAACTTCTCTAAGACTGCCTGGAAACATCTATATTTAGTTTTCCATCAGGTAGCTTCTTTGAATATCTTTCATGCCCATATGGTATATTAACAACAAAATAAACCATCCACCATCACCATGGAAACAAGCACAGATGTTTTGAAATATGCCTACACAAAGTACCCACGAATGAACAACCCTGCATTTCTCTAATTAATTCAAATATTTTGCTGTCAGCTCTTTCTCTTTGAAGTTGCAGATTGTTTTTCATTCTGAGATTCACTTTCTTTATAATAATAGAAACAGATATCTCTTTGGTCCCACCGTCTCAAGATTCAGAAATAAGATTCCTCTTGAAACTCCCAGTCTATGGAGTAGTTCATCTGTAATCACCATTTGGTTCTTTTTATTCCCTCAATAAAGGTCACTTCATAGTCATATGCATGCCATCACTCTCCTTTTGCTATATCAGGTATTTTCTTCTGGAAACATTTCTCTTGAATGGGCCAAAAAATATATTTTCATTTAATGAGTTCAAAATCTTAGACAGTTCTGTTCAGTCAATTATGCAAACACCACCTAAAATTTTTCTTACATTCATCCAACATGCATGTTTCACCCAAATATTACTGTGTGCCAGAAGACCACAGACCATTTTTTTCCTCTTCTTCATTTTATTGTTCATGTGGATATGGTGTCTGAAATCTGATACTGGAAATAGATTTTACCTGCCTGGATTCCAGATTGGAAATGAGTTGCATTTTTTTTCTCCCAAACTTTACCCTGTCCTAAAGGAATATCAATCAAGCCATAAGACAAACAGACTGAGGCTTAATGTTGAAAGAAATCACTATATGGATTTATTTGATGACATGGAATTATTTTAGAGGGAGTATAGCTTTATTACTTGCCTATTATAAATAATAATATGCTTTATCGATTATTTTACTTACTGACCAAATTCACATGATTCTGAATAAACCTGGGTCTCCTAAAAGTAATATGGATGGGGAGAGTTTGGATGAGGCTGAAAGATAACTTAATGTGATTGTGAAAATGTGATTGTAAATGTAAAAAAGACGATTTAAGATTAGTGTGACGAGTGAGGATGGAGCTTTAATAATGCTATTCTGTGGACCAAATAGTAGCTCTCTGGAGAACTCAGTGGAAGGAAAGCAAGATTCTCACACACAGATGCTAAGAGCACACCATCTCTTCTTCTGGGTCCCCAGACGAGTTGAGGCAAAAAAAAAAAAAAAAATCAGAGAAAATAAAATCCTTGTTATAATCTTCCTTGTGTGGCTTGTTTACATGTTATGGAAAGCAAAAGAAATCCAAAAAGCAGAAGATACAATTTCTGATTTCGTGGATTTTGTCATGTGGTAGGGAATTTGAGTCAGTTATAGTGAGGAGGATGGACCTAGAGTCTGTCATACAGAGTGAAGTGAGTCAGAGAGAGAAAAGCAAATATTGTATATTAATGCATATATGTGGAATCTAGGTCTTCCCAGGTGGTGCAGCTGTAAAGAGATACAGGAGATACAGCCAATGCAAGAGATACAGGGGATGAGGGCTTGATCCCTGGGTTGGGAGGATTGCCTAGAGAAGGGAAAGGCAACTCACTCCAGTATTTTTGTCTGGAAAATTCCACAGACAGAGGAGTCTGGAGGGCTACAGTCCCTGGGATCACAAAGAGCTGGACACGACTGAGTGACCGAGTGCGTGCATGCGCGCGCACACACACACATACACACACACACACACGGAATCAAGAAAAATGATACTGATGAACCTATTTGCAGGGCAGGAATAGAGACACAGAAGTAAAGAATGGACATGTGGGGATTTCCCTGGTGGTACAGCAGCTAAGACTCCACACTCCCAATGCAGAGGGCCTGGGTTCAATCTCTGATCAGGGAACTAATCTCACATGCTTGCAACTAAGAGCTGGGGCAACCAAATTAAATTTTAAAAAAAAGAAGAAGAAGAATGGACATGCAGACACAGCAGGGGAAGGAGAAGGTGGAACCAATTGAGAGAGTAGCACTGACATATACATACTACCATGTGTAAAGTAGCTGTCTATAGAGAAGTAGCTATATAGCACAGGGAATTTGTCTCAGTGCTCTGTGATAACCTCGAGGGGTGGGATGGGGGTGAGTGAGAGGAAGGATATAGAGGGAGGGGATATATGTATACTTATAAATCTGGTCCCATCACTTCATGGGAAATAGATCGGGAAACAGTGGAAACAGTGTCAGACTTCATTTTGGGGGGCTCCAAAATCACTGCAAATGGTGATTGCAGCCGTGAAATTAAAAGACGCTTACTCCTTGGAAGGAAAGTTATGACCAACCTAGATCGCGTATTAAAAAGCAGAGACATTATTTTGCCGACTAAGGTCCGTCTAGTCAAGGCTATGGTTTTTCCTGTGGTCATGTATGGATGTGAGAGTTGGACTGTGAAGAAGGCTGAGTGCTGAAGAATTGATGCTTTTGAACTGTGGAGTTGGAGAAGACTCTTGAGAGTCCCTTGGACTGCAAGGAGATCCAACCAGTCCATTCTGAAGGAGATCAGTCCTGGGTGTTCATTGGAAAAACTGATGCTAAAGCCGAAACTCCAATACTTTGGCCACCTCATGAGAAAAGTTGACTCATTGGAAAAGACTCTGATGCTGGGAGGGATTGGGGGCAGGAGGAGAAGGGGACGACATGGGATGAGATGGCTGGATGGCATTGCCGACTTAATGGACATGAGTGTGGGTGAACTCCGGGAGCTGGTGATGGACAGTGAGGCCTGGTGTGCTGCAATTCATGGGGTCGCAAAGAGTCGGACACGACTGAGCGACTGAACTGAACTGAACTGAACTGATAGAGCTGATTCACATTGCTGAACAACAGAAACCAACACAACATTTTAAGGCAATTATCATCCAGTTAAAAATAAATATAAAAAATAATCCCATGTATCACACTCATAATACTTCTAAAGCTCTGTATCAACAAATACTGACTTGATTATTAGTGATGCTAAAGTGATATTAGGGAAGCTTATCATAAATTACAACTCATTAATTATATTATCATTCTTAAAATTTTTAGAATTTAGTGTTATAATAACTAAATTCTTATTAGTAAAAGTTTATAATTCTTAGTTAAGGCAAACTTGTAACTTAAAGTATTGCTTCACTAAAAGAAATCTTATCTTCAAAGTTTATAAACAACAGTTTTGGTTTGGGTGGAGTGCAGTGCTGATGTGTATTTATGCTTTGCTAATGCATCATGTGTATAAGTTAGAAATCAGAGTTACAGTTAGTTAAGAAAATTGAGACATGATGCATTTTTTAAAGGAAACTTTACCCCAGAATTTCAACACTGTCATGGTCTAGGGATCCACAAGTTTCTGTCTTTTGGGACATCTGGAGCTACAAGTCAATGCCTCTGGATCTGATTTCTTAACAAATATCTAAAAATTGTAAAGGTTGTTGTATGACAATCTCTCAGAATCCCTAAATATCTTAGCACCCAAATTTCCATATATTAAAACTACACTGAAACAATGGAAAAGGAAAGAGACCCTAGGAATTCTATAGGATCAGACAGAGATGAGAAATTGCTGTTAGAAGTTTAATCTTTTGGAACCTTCCTATTTATAGAGAAAAGGATACAAATCATGTTTCATGACAAAAGAACCATTTTACAAGGCAGATACCATTCATAAGTAATAGTGAAGACTATGTCTTCTTCTACATAGTCACATCGTACATCAAGAAGTCAGCAATCACCATTCACTCTAAGTTTGGCAACTGAATTAAGAAGAGAAAAATAGACCATTACCAGCTAATTACGTATGAGTTGATGGAAATCAGGACAACCATGGACACCATAAAGGAAGCTGAAGGAGGCTGCCTGGGTGAAGGAATTGGAAAACTAGGTTTCTTGGGGAAGATAAAACTCATTTGGCCCGGCCAGTGTGGCCTGTTGTGGTAGTGAAAGTATAGAAAATCATAATGGGCAGAAGTCACTTACGACTGTCAGGGAGTCAGGATCTAGAGTTTTCAGGGTCCCGCAAAGAGAGCTGTGGCATGCAGTGGCACTGATCAGATGGATGTCATCCAGCAGACCAAACAGAAGTTTTTGAACACTCAGAAAAAGAGTCTGAGGACAATACTGATTCATAATGCCACCTACAAAGAATGACGACATGTCTCACACGATCTGGCTGTTGTCTTCTCTCAGACTGTGTCTTCTCCCACCTGGCTCACTCAGCTCTGCCACTTTTGCTGTTTTCTTGGGTTACTGCTGCAGACCGCTCCTCTCCCAGACATCTGCTGGCTACATCTGTCACTTTCTGTGTCTCAGGCCAATGAGTACTTTCTCAACCATGTCTAACTTACCTCCATGGTTTAAAATTACAACTTGTGTGCCCCTTCTTCCCTTTCTGCCATTCCCTACCTGGTTTTCTTTAATCCTCCAGCTTCCACCATCTTTTACAAATTATGTAATTAGGTTTTTCATTACTCCCTGTTCCCCTAGAATGTAAGCCCCACGAACACAGAGATCTCTATTTTGTTCAGTGATGTATCTCAAGTACTTAGTGCTTCATAGAGAAAGGAAGGTAAGCAAAAGGTGGGTGAATGAATGAATGAGTGAACTGGCTGCTGATTCCATGGTAAGTGAGTGGTGGATAGAGGAATTGTATTCAGGTTACTTTCCTCCATTCATACATTAGTTGCAGGCTAAGCTATATCATTGGATGCTAGGCAGAAAAGGGAATCAGTGCCTAAGCCACTTCTGCTGTCCCTGAATACAATGTTGGCTACAAAATGGCCTTGAACCCTGGACTGTTAGGTTAAGAGTGAGGTCATTTAAACAATGAGCCCTTTGTCCTTGTCAAAGAGAGGAGTTTTGGTTCCCTGACAAATCGCTTGTAGTCCTGTGTTTTTCCAGCATAGACTGCACTTGAGCTTTATCAACCCAGAGGAACTTCTCCTCTGCAATTCCATGAGCTAACGACATTGTTCAAGATGCAATAATAAAACTGTCATCGACTGAAAAATCCAAGCTGCTGTTCTGTGAATGCCTTCCTTCCAGGGTCGGCTGTGAGCTATGTCAGCGTCTGCGCTCTGCAGAGGAGAGGGTATGGGTGCGGGGGTCGGCCATGAACTTAATTAAATCATTAACCTTCACCGCCAGTCCTTTTACGCTAAGAGAAAAAAATTCCCCACTCGATATGTAATTTGGTATTAATATGAAATATGGATCTTTTAAGACTTTCTCATATTCCATTTTTAGAACACAGACGTAATTATCAGGCCTAGCTGAGCATGCTCTGGGAGGTGAACTAAGTCATGGCGCTAGAAGGCATGCATAATTGGGATTAAGCCCTCTGAGAAATGTGATGATGATTTTTATAATTCTGCCCAAATGTGAGTCTCTCTTTATTGAGCCAGCAAGCCCAGCTTTCATGGCATAGATAAACTTACTGGATCATAATAGTTCAGGCTCCCTTGCCAATAACATTTAAGCCACTTAAGTCACTTGGAGACCCTTCAACCAAGGTCATCATTGGAGCTGGACTTGCACCTAACAGGGAGGTCTAGAGCTTGGATGAGAGAGTGGAAAATAAAATGAGCAGTCACTAATTTGCATGAATACATGTGTTTGGGACACGTAACAGGCAAAGGCTCCTAACTAGGATCCTTCAACCTATTGACAAAGACAGGACTTCAGCACCAGCTTTGCTCCTTATCTTGTCGAAATCTTTATTCCTAGAATCTCTGCTGAAGATGGGTCCCTTATTAACAGTGTCCTGCAACCACCTTTCTGATCCAAATGATACAAAGAATGTGTGTTAAATGAAACAGAGGTGGCTTATCTATCTTCAAACCCTATTTACAGCATCAAGTATTATCATACCTCAAATCACTGCAGATGGTGACTGCAGCCATGAAATTAAAAGACGCTTACTCCTTGGAAGAAAAGTTATGACCAACCTAGATAGTATATTCAAAAGCAGAGACATTACTTTGCCAACTAAGGTCCGTCTAGTCAAGGCTATGGTTTTTCCTGTAGTAATGTATGGATGTGAGAGTTGGACTGTGAAGAAAGCTGAGTGCCAAAGAATTGATGCTTTTGGACTGTGGTGTTGGAGAAGACTCTTGAGAGTCCCTTGGACTGCAAGGAGATCCAACCAGTCCATTCTGAAGGAGATCAGCCCTGGGATTTCTTTGGAAGGAATGATGCTAAAGCTGAAACTCCAGTACTTTGGCCACCTCATGTGAAGAGTTGACTCATTGGAAAAGACTCTGATGCTGGGAGGGATTGGGGGCAGGAGGAGAAGGGGACGACAGAGGATGAGATGGCTGGATGGCATCACTGACTCGATGGACGTGAATCTGAGTGAACTCTGGGAGTTGGTGATGGACAGGGAGGCCTCGCGTGCTGTGATTCATGGGGTCGCAAAGAGTCAGACATGACTGAGCAACTGAACTGAACTGATAGTTCCATTTTGATGAGGGTTTTGAGTGAGAAAGTCTTTCCTTCCTTTGTCCTCTTTGTCCTTATGGGCTAGAGTTAGAAGGAAGAAAGGAAACCAACATGTTAGAACACTGAGTCCTAACAAGACCTGGCAAGGCATTTATTGGCATCTCTAAATGTGTTCAAGAGCAAAGGGTTCAGCATGGACTTAGGGAAACCAGCCCTGAGTCACACATCTTGAAAGGTCAGAACAGGAATCTGCCTTTGTCCTCATCTTCAAGCCTACCTCTCTCTCTTCCCAAATAGGACCTGAGGAACCATTCAGTTATGCTTCATGTTGCCACTTTCATCCTTGGCTTAGTATTTATGTATGCATATGCAAGGTATAAGTCAGAGAAGTGTTGCAGAGACTAGTGTTCAGAGACAGTGAGCTAATATACAGTGAGCAGATTTCTCTGCTATATGAACAACTGTGCAGAAAATTTAGGATTTATTTGAAAATTTGTGAAAGCAGAACAGAGGAAACTATGAAGAGATGAGAATAGTTGACAATAAAACTAAAGAGAGGGACTAGTCTACCTGCTTGTCTAGGTCACATATTCTTAGTGCTTCCCTGAAACTTTGCTCAAATGGATGGATTTCTCAGTTTAATTATAGCCTCTAAAGTTTCATGAAGCAGAGATTTTTTCAGTTTGGTAAGCATCCACATTGGATAATGCAGGTACCTCCAAGTCTTCTAATGGGCTGTTAGTCAGCAACTCACTGTGAATTACTTTTAGGAGATTGCATCCAATGCTCTGTGTGAGTTCACCTGCACTGGAAGAATTGGAATCAAGTTTAGGTGGGGATTGATTCAGAACATGAACTATATTGAATTTAACCAGAACTGAGTGGAATAAGTGTTCCCAACCACAGGAAGGTTCTGTCTGCACAGGAGTAGTGGAGGTACATGATGTCAGCAGGAGATTTGAAGTCAGAAGAAAGAGTCAGTGCATATTTTGTCTACTGATGATTGATGGCCTGGTAAAAGAAAAAATGTGAATAATCAAAGGAGAAAAGAATATGCATGACTTTGACATTTCATGGAGCACTCCTGTCCACACATTGGGAAGATGGCCTTAAGGTACATGGCCCCCAACAACCCTGACCTCTGACACTGGCCCAAGCTGTCCCCTTGCCTGATCATCCAGTCTTCTGTTCCTTTGCTATACAATTTTTATGTTTCTCTCCATCATGGTGGGGCTTCCCTGGTGACTCAGATGGTAAAGAATCTTCTTGCAATGTGAAGACCCAAGTTTGATGGCTGAGTTGGGAAGATTCCCTTGGAGAAGGGAATGGACATTCAATTCCATATTCTTGGGGCTTCCCTGGTAGCTCAGGTGGTAAAGAATCTGCCTGCAATGTGGAAGATCCTAGTTTGATCCCTGGGTCGGGAAGACCCCCTGGAGATGGGAAACTCTATCACTTCAGTCCTGTTCCTTCAGCATCAGACCCCTGAAGGTCACCCCCTTGTTCCAAAGCTCCCCTAAAGTTTCTCCTCTTCCTCATGGACCTTGGTCTGCTCTTCTCTGATCTTGAATATGTATATAACCCTGATTTCAACACACTCACTGTGCTGGGAGACACTTGCAAGGCAAACTTTGGGACCTTTCTTCCCCACCCTGGATACCATTAGAACTTAACATTTCTCACCACCCAACAAAGTCCCAACCTTCCCAGGTGAGGGTAGAACACTACTCTGCAAGTTTTCCTTTCTTCTTGCAGTGCTTTTCATATGACTCCTTAATCTACTTCCAAAAGTGCATTTCATGGGAACCAATGTCCATGTATAATGTTGTTTCTATGGGGAATTGTCTTCTTAGTAGAAATAATTTACTTAGGAATTATTTGTCTAACAAAACTTGATTGAATGTTGAGGTTCTTTCCATTAGTTTCCTAGGACTATTGTAACTAAGCACCACAAATTGGGTGGTTTAAACAACAGATCTGTTTTTTCACAGTTCCAGAGGTTAGAAGGTGTCAGTGGGACTGACTATGAGGGAAGAGTCGATTCCAGACCTCTCTCCTTGACTTGCTTGGAATTCTTCTTATGTGTGTCTGTGTTTCCAAATTTCCTTTTTCGTAAGGTCCTTGGTAGATCAGCGGTAAAGAATCTGCCTTCCAGTATAGGAGACGCAGGAGACATGGGTTCAATGACTGGGTCGGGAAGGTCTCCTGGAGGAGGAAATGGCAACCCACTCCAGTATTCTTGCCTAGGAAATCCCATGGGCAGAGGAGCCTGGCGATCTACAGTCCATGGTGTCCACAGAGAGTCAGAAATGACTGAAGCTACTGAACGCACATGAATGCACTAAGGATCTGTTTAACGTGACCACTCTGTAAAGACTCTATCTTCAAATAAGGTCACATTCTTTTTTTTCTCCCTCAGTATTCAGTGTTTACTTATTTAAGAATATCAGACTTTTTTTTAAAGTTTATGAACTACAATTTAATAGGATAAGGCAATGGCACTCCACTCCAGTACTCTTGCCTAGAAAATTCCATGGATGGAGGAGCCTGGTGGGCTGCAGTCCATGGGGTAGCAAAGAGTGGGACATGACTGAGCAACTTCACTTTCTTTCTTTAGGTAATATCAGCTGACATTTATCAAGTGCTTAGTGAAAGTCATTCAGTTGTGTCCGACTCTTTGTGACCCCATGGACTCTTTGCGACACCATGGAATTCTCCAGGCCAGAATACTGGAGTGGGTAACCTTTCCCTTCTCCATAGGATTTTCCCAACCCAGAGATTGAACCCAGGTCTCCCAGATTGCAGGTGGATTCTTTATCAGCTGAGCCACAAGGGAAGCCCAGTCAAGGGCTTACTCTGATATAAATAAAGCAGTCACTGAACTAAATTTGTGATCCCACATTATCCCATACATATATTTATATAATTTAATTTTCATAACAACCCTAGGAGGCAGATACTAAAAGTATCCCCCTATTTTCTTTTTTTGAGCGGGGGGGGGGCGGTTCAAGGAATAACAAATATCATATTGAATGAAAGTTGCTCAGTCATGTCTAATTCTTTGTGACCCCGTGGACTGTAGCCTGTCAGGCTCCTCTGTCCCTGGAATTCTCCAGGCAAGAATACTGGAGTGGCCAACCATTCCCTTTTCCAGGGGATCTTCCCAATGCATGTATCAGACCAGGGTCTCCTGCATTACAGGCATATTCTTTACCAGCTGAGCTACCAGGGAAAACACAGTGAATATATGTAATAACTGATTCACTCTGCTGTACAGTAGAAACTGACACAACATTGTAAATCAACTCTATTCCAAAAAAATTAAAAAAAAAAAAAAAGAAAGAAAGAAACTAGCATCCAAGTACAGGCAAGATGGTTCTTTGGAACACTACTCCAATCCTCTTGGTCTGCAGGCTTTCCAGATAAAATGCTATTTATTCCTGCTCTGTCCTCACCCAAGAATTAAATTCTGAAGTCCCATTCTAATTGTGGGTTAAAATTCCAGCATACGAATTTGAGGAAGACACAATTCAATCCATAACATGATCTGTTAATGATACAGGTGCCTTCACTAAAAATTATATATTTATTGATGAAAGAGAACAGCAATCTGTGGATGGCAGCTGTAGAATTAGCTTAACGTCAGAGTTTCTCTATTAATTATGTGTAAAGATTTATATGTCTGCATTTGTGTAGAAGCAAAGACTGTGTAAGCACAAAAAAGAATGTGCAGAAATTGAAACCATAATAATAAGATGGCTTCTTTATCATATTTTGAGATTCTCTTATTTAGGAATACTTTTAGACTATTTTCCAAAGTCTAAATGAGGGTGGAAAAATTCCTTTTAGCTTAGTATATCTTAACATGACTGAATGTTAGAGTGGCCTGAGGGAGAGTTTAATAAAACATGGGTATCCAGAGATTCTGATGTAACTGGTCTGTTGTGGGGGTTCAGGGACCAGTATATTTTAAAGGCTCCCCAGGTGATTTTATTGTGCATTCTGCATTGAGGACCACTACTGTAGCTTAAATCCCTGTAAGGCGAAGCATCAGTTAGTGAGTAGAGGATCAAAAGCAATGTTTTTCATTCACTTGCCGCATGTGAACGTAAAAAGGGAAACACTTTTCCTTTGCCAAGGGAGTATACATCACTGTCTCTGCAGCTTGGGTAGGAGGAAGGCGACGGAGCTTTCAGAATGCAAGAGGTGGCCCACAGTGCTAACAAATTATAACTGAGGGTGTGGGGGCAGATGTAATTTTGATTGGACTGCGCTTTCTAATCATCGGGTGGAAATTGTGTTCAACAGACTGTGTCTGACTATATCAGAGGATGGAGTAGTGCGTGGAATGAATATGTGAGAAGCCCAGAAAACACGAGAGTTAAATTCAACATCTGGGATAAATGTGAATAATAGGGAGACTAGAAAACAAAACAAAGCATACAGCTCCTTAGGGCTGTTCATGGACCAGACAGTGTCCTGGGCCCTGGGGATATAAAAATGATTGAGGCAGGGGCCACATTGTTGGGGAGCCCCATTTCGGATGGATAGACAACCACATGGCCATAACATAAGGCAGGAGAAAAGACATCATCTGGAGACATCCAGAGGGAGGTGAAGGAATGAGTAGAATGCTAAGGAAATGGAAGAGGTTTCAGAACCAGACATACCTTGGTTTTCATTCTGCCAGTTTCAGCCACTTAGAGTATATGTGGCTTTGGTTAAGGCAGTTAACCTCTACCTGAACCTTAGTTTTCCCATGGGTATAAGAAAACGAAGCTTGATGTGCTGTGATAAGGATTAGTAATGAAGGGTGTGACACGCCTTGTCCAGTTAACAGGCACTCTGGAAATGGTAGCTTTTTAGTGAACACAGGAAGAGGGAACTATAAAGTTAGCAAGACCACATAATTTATCACCCAAACTGGGACATTTTTTAGCAAGCAACTATTTTGAAAATCATGCTGTGACAACAGGCTCAACTTGAAAGGTCTTGGGCAACCACAATATAGTCACCCTATAAACTGTGCGGAAAAAGATTGCTTCTAAGTGTCATTTACTAGGGATTAGGGACACAGGATTCGAATCAGACTGTTGTTGTTTAGTCACTAAGTCATGTCTGACTCTTTTGCAACCTCATGGACTGTAGCCGACTAGGCTCTCTGCCCATGGGATTTCCGAGGCAAGAAATACTGAAGTGGGTTGCTCTTTCCTTCTCGAGGGAATCTTCTCAATCCAGGGATTGAACCCAGGTCTCCTGCATCACAAGTGGATTCTTTACCACTGAGCCACCAGGGAAGCCTGAATCAGATTACATGGGTTCAAATCTCGTGTCTATTACTCAGTAGCTGAATCAGTTAACCTTGAATCAGTTAACCAATCTGAATTTCAGTTGCTCAATTACAAAATGAGGATACCAGTAGTACCTATTTCATAAATAATTATGTGCACTCAATGTTTAATAATTATAATGTTCCTAAAATGAATCTATAGGATATAATAAGGATTCAGGAAATTTTAGTCTACCTTACTTCTACCAAGAATTGGTTAAAGAGTTATTATCAGAAACAGGAAAAGCAGAAGAAAATTGAAGGTAATTGTTGCAAAAGAAGTAAAGTTTCCAATTCACAAGATGCACGAACTGGAGGAGTAGTGGTAGCTTTTGAGAGAATAATATCTTGGAGGAATGGTATCTAAGGACTGGTTGTAAACCCTTGAAGGAATTGAGGCAGCCTGGGACCTGGGACCTGAGACCCTTTTGAGCAAGAAAATACAAAGAAATGGTAAGGAACCAATAATAACTCTGTGCTGGGGCAGTTGGGACATATTGTGGATAACAAGATACAAAAAGACCAAACACCCAGCTGTCACTTCTGAAGAGCCAGGAGCAAAAACAGGGTGTCAGGGGCAAAAACAGGGTATTGAACATGTCCCCTGCCCTAAACATCACCAAAAAGGTGGGCAAACCACCTAGGCCACCCCTCTGGCCTGAGCCCTGGACACACCCCTATGCTCACCCCATATAAGGAACTACTAGCTCATCCCCCGCCATGGGGAGCCAGGAAGGGAACTTGGTATTTGTTTTCATCCCCCTGTGCTGCAGCGAGGGATCCAATAAAGCCTTGCCCAAATTTCTCGTCTGGCTTCTGATCAATTTCTATTGAATGGTAAGACTAAGAACCCCATTTCATCAAAATGAACAGAAAATAAACCAAGTCTTTTCCTGTTGACCAGTCTTCCTAAAAGCTTGGCAGGGAAAAATCGAAGTTGGGTGATTGGAAACTGGAGGGGAACGTAGAATTGAGGAAAGGGAGTGTGGTTTCTTGGGTTTTCTTTGAGACCAAGAGGAAAGTAGTTTTTTTTTTTTTTAATCTATTTTTAAATTGAAGGATAATGCCTTTACAGAATTTTGTTTTCCTTCAAACCTTAACACGAATCAGCCATAGATTTACATATCTCCCCTCCCTCTTGAACCTCCCTCCCATCTCCCTCCCCATCCCACCTCTCTAGGTTGATACAGAACCCCTCTTTGAGTTTCCTGAGACATACAGAAAATTCCCATTGGCTGTCTATTTTACATATGGTAATGTAAGTTTCTATGTTACTCTCTCCATACATCTCACCCTTTCTCCCCCCTCTCCCCAGGTCCAGAGGTTATTATACAGAGTGAAGGAAGTCAGAAATAGAAAGATAAACACTGTATACTGATGTAAATATATGGAATCTAGGAAGATGGTGCCAAAGAATTTCTTTGCAGGGCAGCAATGGAGAAATAGACGTAGAGAACAGACTTATGACCAAGAGGAAAGTATTAATGGATGGGATGGGCTAGAAGTATAGAGGCTGGCAGGCATAATTAATATTAAGGTTCTTGAGGCAGGGCTATAATCAAGGTCTGATAGGTAGTATCCAACCTTAGAAAGATGGAGAGAAATTACCCTTATGCTTACTTGCTCTACTTTCTGCTATTGGACTGAGCAAGCAAAACAACAGGAGAAGTCACAGAGGCATGTTTACATGAAAGCCCATCTTCTCCATGGGCTTCATCCCTTGCTGCCCTTCTAAGGGCTGGAGGATGTTCTTCTGTGACCATCCCTAGATTGTCTTCATCCTCTCACTGTAGATTGCTAAATGAATGATATAAACAATAAACTTCCTCAATTCTACATCTTTTAGCTGTCACTTAATCACTTTCCTCTTCCTATATAAGCTTTTAGAAAAGTAATCTAAATTTGGCTTAACACTTGACACCTCCCATTTATTTCCAAGCTTGTTGCCATCTGGCTTCTGCCCTATCCACTCTTGCAAGTTTTGGGTAATTATTTTTGACGGGACCACTGATGACTTTCACATTGAGAAACACATGGAAATTTCTCAGGGCTTATCTTGCTAGACCCTCCAATAACGTGGCTCTCCCCTCCTCCTTGAATTTTCCCACCATGTACTCTTGCTTCTGCTTCTACTTTCCTGACTGTCACTTCCTTCTTATTCAGAGGGTCTCTCATTCTGATATATCTTAGGTGTTGCTATTCTTCAAGTTTCTGTCTTGAACCCACTCTAAGTCTCACTCTCCACAGTTCCCTGAATTCTGTCATCCACTCAAATATTATCTAATATGACCTGCTGTTAAGTTAATGATTCTCTCAAATCTCTAAGTTTGTCCAGAGATTCAAACTATTATAACTAAACTCTTGTTTAAGAAAAACTCTGGGATCTCAAAACTAGCATCTATAAAATGGAACTCATTGTATCACTTCTTACCTCCTCAAGTCCCCAAAACCTTGCTTTGTAAAACTGAGTATAGTTCTGAGGTCAAGAGAGTCTCAGGAATTCCCCAGCTGTGTGACCTTATGTAAGCTAGTTGACATTTCTGTACCTTTCATTTGTCTTCTGAAGATGCAATTAATAAAGGTTAGCCTGTTTAAGACATTATGAGGATGAAAGGAAAAAATA
Source organism: Oryx dammah (assembly GCF_014754425.2). NCBI lineage: Eukaryota > Metazoa > Chordata > Mammalia > Artiodactyla > Bovidae > Oryx > Oryx dammah. Next base: position 18,931,239 of record NW_024070211.1, read on the forward strand.
AAATTCACGTTGAAGAACGCTTGGTATGTAAGTGCTCAATTAATGATGGCTATTATTGCTATTTCAACTTTATTATGCTTTCTATTTTGGGGGCCATTAGTTCCTACTCATAACTGAAGTGAATTATGGGGAAATGTTTCTGACTCTGCCTGCCTCACTCTGTATCTAATCAGTGACTAAACCCCACTGACTTTACTGTCTAAGCATTTCCTAAATTTGTCCACCCTTTTCATTTCTGATACTATTCCCTTCATTTAAACCCTCATCAAATATTTTCTGGATTACTGACACAGTCTCCTGAAGGGCCTCCTGTATTCCAGATGTGTCTGCCTCAAGTACATTTTATTAATAAACCCAGCTTTCAGCATGACTGATTTAAAAGTGAAATGTGACACAATCACATTTAAGTATAAAATCCTTAGCTGGTTCCTATGTCTACCTAAATAAGTTAAACCCTTAGAATGGTATGTAAGCTATGAGTTTGATGTCGAATTCCTAAAATGCATCCAGGAGTGTCATGGAGTCTTGAACATAAATAATGTAAAGGCTAAACGGATACTGATTCAGTTAGAACTTCCGAAAAAAAGAGGTTGATCATTGAAGTGGAGAGTGTAATAGCCCATTTTCCCTCAGTCTCTTCCTCAAAATGCCACCTAATTCATGTAGATATGTGCATGTATACACACACACACACACACAAGCGAACACATGTACACTTGTGGGCACACATACACACAAATGCTAGAAATAAAGAACAGTGGAAGATGATCATTTTGTACTAATAGTTTCAGAGTAGAAGTGTCATTGAGGTGGGGGAGCCAGGTTTTAATTTAGGAAAAAGAAAAAAGAGAAAGGTCAAAACAACAAAAAAAAATTGGAAATATATGAAAGTTAGTTCATAGTAGAAATACAAAGAGATGGCAGAGTTATTAAATGGTGAAGCCATTAAAAAAATCAAGGATGGTAATTTTTGACATCAGGAGAACTTTTAAATATAAGATATACATATATCTCACATAAAATTATATGTTATATATAACATAAAATATACAATTTAAAAATAATTATGAAAATATATAATATCAGTTCAGTTCAGTTCAGTCACTCAGTCGTGTCTGACTCTTTGCGACCCCATGAATCACAGCACATCAGGCCTCCTTGTCCATCACCAACTCCCGGAGTTCACCCAAACCCATGTGCATCGAGTCGGTGATGCCATCCAGCCATCTCATCCTCTGTCGTCCTCTTCTCCTCCTGCCACCAATCCCTCCCAGCATCAAGGTCTTTTCCAATGAGTCAACTCTTCGCATCAGGTGGCCAAAGTATTGGAGTTTCAGCCTCAGCATCAGTTCTTCCAATGAACACCCAGGACTGATCTCCTTTAGGATGGACTGGTTGGATCTCTTTGCAGTCCAAGGGACTCTCAAGAGTCTTCTCCAACACCACAGTTCAAAAGCATCAATTCTTCACCGCTCTGCCTTCCTCACAGTCCAACTCTCACATTCATACATGACCAGTGGAAAAACCATAGCCTTGACTAGATGGACCTTTGTTGGCAAAGTAATGTCTCTGCTTTTGAATATGCTATCTAGGTTGGTCATAACTTTTCTTTCAAGGAGTAAGCATCTTTTAATTTCATGGCTGCAGTCACTATCTGTAGTGATTTTGGAGCCCAAAAAAATAAAGTCTGACACTGTTTTCAGTGTTTCCCCATCTATTTCCCATGAAGTGATGGGACCAGATGCCATTGAAAAATTGTTGTTGTTTAGATACTAAATCATGTTCAACTCTTCTGTGATGCCATGGAGAGTAGCCCACCAGGCTCCTCTGTCCATGGGATTTCCCAGATAACAATATTGGAGTGAGTTGCCATTCCTTTCTCCTGGGCATCTTCCCAACCTATGATTGAATCTGAGTCTCCTGCCTTGGCAGGCAGATTCTTTACTGCTGAGTCACCAGGGAAGCACACCAGTTATGAGTCAAGTTCCAAATTGAAAACATACTATACTGTTGTGTGAATGACAGTGGGATGAGACCACAAGGTAGAGGTTGGGACTGTGTGGAAAACCAAACAGGAAATGCCAGTGAGGTCACAGACCTAGGGAATGGGTGTCAGTGCCCAGGGAGGCCAGCAGAGGCAGCAGAGAGACTGAGGCTCTGTTCCTGGCTCAGAGGATCAGGAGGTTGACAGGGTTGATGGACTTCCAGTTCTAGGACAATAGGACTTCTGCAATTTTTTTGTGCTTTTTATGCTATCTTCTACCTCTGGAGTGGACCCATAGGTATTCATTCCATCAGAAGGTAATAAAAGGACTGCCAATTTCCACTTTCTTGCTGATAACGAAAGGTTAAAATCATCTCATGTAAAATTAATTAAGGGTGTACATAATATGCATGCTAAGTCGCTTCAGTCGTGTCCGACTCCTTGCCACCCAACAGACTGTAGCCCGCCAAGCTCCTCTGTCCATGGGATAGAGTAGTAGAAGGTAATTTGGAGCTGCGAATACCAAGGAGCTTAGAGTCTGTTGGTTACAGAGTCAGTTTGCTCAGCAACGTGACAACAGCATCAAAGACCCAGCTCCTTTCCGTATGTCCACACTGTTTTCTGCACCACTTTGGTGATCATCATCCAATCTCTTCCTTCACGGTCATAAAATGGCAGCCATGCCTTCAGGTAGCCCACTCATCGACAACTGTCCACCTACCACCTCACTGGGAGCAAGAAAGCATTGGAGTCTCTTCTTATATCTTAAGACTTTGAGATTTTTCACCTGCATCTTGTTGAACGAATTTTTGTCATGTTTTTGCTCCTCTAATGATTATTGGCAAAGGGCATGGAACCACCATGACTAAACTGTACTACTTGCCATTCACAACCTGTAGTTATGCAGTAAGTTCCATTCCTGAGCACATGACAGGGCAAAGTGAAACCTGAAATAGGAAAGGAATGAACCTCCATGTGGATTGTGTCTGTCTTTGGAGTCTTTCATTTTCATTTGCAATTGCAACATCAGGGAAGAGAATTACATCTGAATTAAACTTCTCATAATAGCTCTTCTAACTCATTACTATAAGGTCTGATGCCCACATTAGTTGGTATTTCATTTGGGTTGGGATTGAGGAGAGATGTCTGCACTGCCTTTCTCATGGGACTTTGCAGCAAAGGGTTGGGGCAGGTGTAGATTTTTGGACAGTGCCCCCATTACCAAAACATATCTCTTCTAAATTGCAAAAGCAGAGATTTCAAGTGAATGTACCTCCAGACACATGTCCTCACACCAAGGCTGGAAATGTACTTTGTGGTTGTGCTTGTGCTCAGTCATGTCTAACTCCTGCGACCCCATGGACGCTATAGCGAGCCAGGCTCTCCTCCCTGGAGGAAAACATGGCAACCCACTCTAGTATTCTTGCCTGGAAAATCCCATGGACGGAGGAACCTAGGGGGCCATAGTCCATTGGATCGCAGAGTCGGAAACACCTGAGTGACTGCGAACACACATGCACATTTTATCTCTAAACTCACAATTCTTTCCATTCCTGGCACAAAAAACCCAATTCATATTGTCCAGTGTTTAATGCTAGGTGTCAGTTGAAATGTTCCTACTACCATCAAACTTATAAGACCATGAGAATGATTTCTTTGGAATATAGAAGAGCTGTGGTAACAGGTTGGTCCTCTCAAGGAGAAATCAGGGAGGCATTTAGTAGAAGTGTTCTCTCCCATCACTTTCTACCACTTTCAAAACAAGGGCTGGGAATTGGAAACATTTGTGTTTAATATGTGTGGGAATGAAAAAAAAAAAGCAGGTTTACACAGGATTCAGAGCTCAGATTTTGTCATCACAGAAGGAGCTTCCTTCAGCCCTCCTGCAGGCACCCACCTTTGCCCCCCTAAAAATATACCCTAACATAGCTAATCTTCAGTTTTATCCTCACAAAATTCAGCTGATACTAGCTAACCTTCTGAACTTTAACACTCAAAAGAAATGTAGTTTAAATATGCAAACAAAGGCATCTAAGCAAATAATCTAGCCTGTAACTGCGCATAGGACAAAAAATAGTCATCTGATAGAAAATTCCAGTGTATCCACACACTGACCTGTATTCAGTTCTTCATCTTTTTTCCTTTCCTTTGGATGAAATAGAAAAGTTACCATTTTATTTCCTGACTCACATCTTTTGGTATTTCCAACTCAACTTTTTCCTATGTTCTGAAAAAAAAAATTTTTTTTCTGGTCATTATCTCTTCTTTGCATATAAGTTCTTTCCTGTCAATATTTAAATATGGTTATTATAACCCCCTTCCCTCTTTTCTTAGACTTCCTCTGCTATTACATAAATCTCCCTTCTCTTTTCGGTCACAGTCAAACCAAAGAGCCATCTATTCTGTCTTTTGTTTCAAATGCAATTTACACAATTCAGTTTTCAATCCACTTTTTGCTAGTTTCTGCACTCCCCAATTCTTCTAAAATATCATTACCAATGATAAGTCTACTATTTATCACCCCAAATGGGATGATTTTGGTAGTGAAAGGTGGACCATTCAAAATGATGTTTTTAGAGCAAAAATCGGGACTTTCCTGGGCAAACTGGTACTTCTAGGAACACCACATCTCTGTTCTTATCTGACTGGATTACTTGGGAATATTGCAGCCCCTCTATTTTTTAAAGCACTCTCTTTCCCATACCTGATTTTCCCATATCCTTCTGGTGGTCCTTTTCATTGCTCTGGGATTCTACTCTTCTGAGCTATTAGATTTTGTGTTCCTCAGAGTTTGTTCTAAATCTTCTTACTATCTGCCCCTGTAAAGACTGTCCATTCCCAAGGTTTGAATGATCATCATATGGTGATGCTCATTCACAAGTTCACAACTAAAACCCTTAAGTATCTTTTGATATTCAGGTCTTGGTATCCTATTTCTCTTGGCTTTCCCACAAGGATTGTAATATTAACATTCCCAAATCTAAAACCAACTTTTACCCTAAAATCATTCCTCCACCTGTGTGTTCTCTTTGGTACCTCCAGTTTTTCCATCGTCCAGTTCTTGAGACTGGGCAGGAGACTTGCCTCCCCCCTCACTCCCTCCTACACATCCCATCCATCAGCAAAGCCTGCACTCCACCACTAAGTCCCAACCTTCTCAGTTCACTCTCTTTCCACTTCTCCAGTTCAGGCCATCTTTGTTTTGCACTTGGACTTCTGCAAGAACCTCTTATTTCAAGGTTGCACTTCTTTAAGATTTCCCTAGGCAGCCAACACTGTTATTTTCACACACAATATTAAAATATATAATGTTTTATATTCTTATTCTGCTTAAAATATTTCAGCGAGTGAGTGAAAGTTATTCAGTTGTGTCCAACTCTTTACAACCCTATGGACTATGAAGTTCATGGAATTCTCCAGGCCAGAATACTGGAGTGGCTAGCCTTCCCCTTCTCCAGGGTATCTTCACAAACCAGGGATTGAACCCAGGTCTCCCACATTGCAGGTGGATTCTTTACCAACTGAGCTATCAGGAAAACCCCTAAAATATTTAAAGGGCTCCTTATTTCTTTGAGGATGGATGAATATCTGGTTTTTGTTTAGTTGCCAAGCCTCAATTTTCCTTTTTTAGTTTGCCATTATAAAGTGTCTTTAGCTCCTTAAATGGCTATGCTCTCTCAGCTATAGATTTCTCATACATACTTTCCCCTTCTTTACTCCCTACTGTCTTTCATCTATTTTAGTTTTAAACTAAATGTTACTTATTCTATAGCCTTCTCTATTACCAAAAGGCTGAGTTTGAATGTTTCTCTTATGGAAACTCAGAACACTCTGTACTTCTCAGAACATGATAATAGTCACATTATAAAGCAATTACCTGTTCAATCACTTTCCTTCCCAATTAGACTGTAAGCATCATGAGAGTTTGAAATATATAACAACAATAATAATAATAGTAATGATATTAATAATCTTTTATTATTATTACAGATTTATCTATCCCTGGGCTCTAATAGAAATCTTGGGATCTAGTATGTGTGTAATAAGTACATATTGCTGACTGAATAAGTCATTGAGTGAATAATAATATTTCAGCTGATCCTTAAAGGATTAGTAAACTTCAAGACTCCAAGTTATGAAAGACATTCCAAGAAAAAGGATTACATGTAGCAATGAACAGAGTTAGAAAATTTGGGGATATGAATAAGAAGCTGTGAAGACTAATTTTTGATCTGAATAGTCAGTAGGCTAAATTGCAGAAGGATAGATCTGGAGGAGGAAAAAACCAGTCAAAATGCTAACCTGATAATATAGGTGAGAAAGAACAGTATTTTGATGAGCATATAGATATTACATGGGACCTTAAACAGTATCAGGCTATTATGACAGGTAAGACAAGCCACTCAGACTGATTTTCTGAATATGCCAGTGGAAACAAATCAACAGACAAAAGAGTTCAGATGATTTCATATGGTCCTGTCCTGGCCGACAGCTTGACACATTGTTAGAGAAAGGACAAGCATCTATTAGTTAGCAAGTGTCCAGTGATTACTGGTGCCTTTTTCTTTCTATCAGCAAAAGGCCAATGAAGTATTTTTGTTTTCCTACATGGGAATAAGGTGCTAGAAATTCATGGATAGACAGGTCTAGGTGATGGGTTATGTATTTTGAAAGCTGGCTTGGACACAAATGTTATTATTATACGTTTCTTCATGTATACTAACCTCTTCCTCCCTGGAATATTAAACCAAATCTTGAACATTAAAGCCACAAATCAAATGTCTGTTTCTATCAGTTAAAAACATTTTGAACAAGTAGAAATCGATGTATATTTCTCCAAGTCACTGAAAATAATTCTGCAATATCTTCCTTTTTTAGACAATGGGCTTTTTTTTTTTTTTGAAAAAGGGAAATCATCAAAAAGCAGAAAAGAGAATGACCACCCAAAATACCTTCATAAAAAAGGTGTCTGACACACAACAAATACTTGATACACCTCTGCTGAAGCAGAAGATGAAAGTGATGATAAATTTCAGGTGTCAGAGAAGCGATGAGGAAAAGGTTTGGATTTTTTGGTGTTTTTGAAATCACGTTGCACACAGGAAAGTTGTGCACCAAAACCATTTACTATCACGGCTCCTCATCCTAAACCCAAACCTTCCAAAAAGGCAAAATTTCATTTCTAAGGAAGAAAGAAGGTAAGACAGATCCACCATAACTCTCAGAATATTTCCTATGACGTGTTTTTCACAGGGTCACACCCAGTGTAGCCTGTCACCATCATATTTTATATAAAATGAAATAGAATGGAATAAAAATGCAAGTCTGAATCACATACTTTTTTTTTGAATCACATACTTTAAAGCTAAGTATTGCTTTATAAATTTTTGTTTCAGTCATATGTGTCTGTTTGTATCTGTGTGTGTGTGTGTGTGTGTGTGTGTATGTGTGTGTGTGTGGTTTAACTGGGTCATAATACAAAACAAAAGGCAAAATATATTTCTTTCAGTCCATCGTGGTCAAAAGCATTTGAAAAATCTTGCCCTTCCCCAGCCAGTGCCCTTTTTATGCTCCATATCCAACTGAAAAGTGTTATTGCCAGAAACTTCCACCTCCACAGAAACATTCCTGCCTGTCGTCTCCTTCCTTGAGCACTGGGGATGAACACTGGCTAGTTTTAGAGCTTGTCTGTCTCTCTGTTGGTGAACTAACAGGAGCAGATGTGCTTTCTACGTGTCCCTCCTGTGGTCAAATCCAATCATTTCCCAGCCACCAAAGACGCCCAGTGAAAATGTTTGCAAAGGGCCAGTCCTTGTTCTCAGTGTACAATATAAACTTCCATTAGAGAATCAATTGTTAAAGAATCTTACTATTTGAAAAATGTTAAGCCTAAGTAGACCTTCATACTATATTTCCATTTACTGTCTGCATACTCTCACCCTTGCTTTCCTTGTTCCTCCCTTGGCTAGTTTTGGAGAGTCTAAGTCATTCAGTTTCCAAAGACAACTTGGCCCTGAAAGTTGTATTGGTGAAGCTCTCCAAGCTTTCAACATCATAAGGAAGATAAATATACAAAGACTAACAAGAAAACATGTTTAAACACTTAAGAATTTGAATGTAAAATAGAAATGGCACCATGACCAAGAAAGAGTCCCAGTTTTCCTGATACTGGGGAATTCAGCAAGCTCCCTAATTAGCAAAGAAGTTTGATGATTGTTGTTTGATCCTGCAGCCCTGAGCTAAGTGGCCACAGTCTCTTTGTTCCTATGAGTTTATTGTTGATGAATGAAGAATCTGGTCAGGTCCTTCACCTATTCTGGAAAGTGTGGCAGGGTTGACTTAGTAGTGGCTATCTCAGAAATGCCTTCTGCCAAGCCCTTTCAAAGGTGAAGGTCCATCTTTGTGAAGTGGCTCCTGAGCTTATCTGTTATGAGGAGGATGGTACCATCTGGGTATTTTCCTCTGTCTTAGTTCACTTGAGCAGCTATAACAAAATATCACAAACTGGGGACTTATAAACAAACAGAAACATCTTTTTTTTTCAATTCTGGAGCCTGAAAGTTTAAGATCAAAGTGCCAGAAATGTCCCCTCTTTCAAGCCACAGACTTCTTGTGTACCCACAGGGCAGAAAGCACAAGGGTCTCTCTCAGTCTTCTTTTATGAGGGAAGGCAATGGCACCCCACTCCAGTACTCTTGCCTGGAAAATCCCATGGGCGGAGGAGCCTGGTAGGCTGCATTCCATGGGGTCACTAAGAGTTGGGCACAACTGAGTGACTTCACTTTCACTTTTCACTTTCATGCATTGGAGAAGGAAATGGCAACCCACTCCAGTGTTCTTGCCTGGAGAATCCCAGGGATGGCAGAGCCTGGTGGGCTGCCATCTATGGGGTTGCACAGAGTCAGACACGACTGAAATGACTTAGCAACAGCAACAACCCCTTTTAGGAGGGTTCCACCCTCATCATCAAATCAACTCCCAACTCCCAACTCCCTACCACCTCCACCTCCCAATAACATTACATTGGAAGTAAGGTTCCAATGTATGAATGTATGAATTTGAGGTCAGGGGGGCAGAGTCAGATCACATCACCCTCCTTCATGGGTTCTCTGCAGAGGGGTTAGCTGTCAAAGCAGAAGGAAGCTGGTTGGTTCGCTAGACAGTGGCAGGCACCAGGAAGTTACAGACTTACCCCTCAGTCCATCCAATTCAAGAGCTCGATTTGCTGGTGGAAACTGTAGCCCCTGGAAATGGTAAAAGCAAAAGCTAGAATGATGAAAGTCCATGTGAGATGATTTGCCCAAGACATAGGGAATGATTGTGACTGTACTTGCACCTGGGTCTTCAACTCACAGTACCAGCATGCTACTGTCTTTGTTTTAATAATAACATCAGAATAGTGTTTATGGTTCACACACAAAAAAATGCTTGCGTATATTATTTCTCCCTCTCAACAACACTGTGAAGTAATTGACGATTGTTTTATCCAGGTTTTACAGACTAAAGAATAGAAAATCTGAGAGGTTAAATGACTTAACCAAGTGTCACAAAGTGCCTTAATTTCAAAGCTGAAACACAAATGAAAAGCTACCTTGCAAGATACCAGTGGAACAGGGATGTCAGTCATTGGGATTGCAATCACATGGATGATGGGTTGATTAAAACTCAAGAATAGCAGAAATGGGCTAGGGAAAGAGGGCAGCTATGTTGTCAGTGGTCGAGGGTAGGGGAAGCAGGATGAAGAACAGTTCAGAATGTGTAAGAGTATAAGGAAAATGACAAGTGAGCCACATGCTGGAGAGAAGGAATGCCAGGTTAGCATCACTCAGGTAACAAAGTGCTTCAATTATTCAATGTCAGTTTGGATTTCCCCCTACTCCCACAGCAGCCTGATAGCAGCAACCTTCCAGATCAAACCAGCTCTCCTGAAGAAATGTCACCATCTCATGACAGGTGGTTGAGACCACAATTCTACCACTTCTGGGAACTCAGTGCTAATGAGCTAAAGTCTCAGACCTCTCCTGGGCTCAGCCTCATGCAGAAGCTGTTATGCAGAAAGAAGCTCAGGCTACCAATGAGAGAAAGCTGCCCGCTGGCTGGTCTGCATCGTGAGTTTGAAATCTGGAGCTGAATCTTCAGCAACCATAGCAGATATTACCCAGAAGCTGTGTCAGGAAATAACTGCAGAAGTTCATTATTTCTAAATATGTTAGAAGCAAAGCTGCTCCTGAGAGTGGAGGTGTGGAAGGAGCAGAAATGGCCTGATTATATGAATGTGCATGTGTGTGTCTATGTGTGGGTGTGCACATGTCTGCATGCCTTTGGTACAATCAAACATTTTTAACCCTGTGTATGCATTAGACTACAGACTGTGGGTTCACAGAGAGTTGGACACGAATGAGCGACTGACACTTTTACTTTCTCGTACATTACTTGGGGCTTCCTGGGTGGTGGGAGTGGTAAAGAATATGGGTTTGATTTCTGGACTGGGAGGATACCCCTGAGGAAGGAAATGGCAGCCCACTCCAATATTCTCTCCTGGATAATCCCATGGGAGCCCGGTGAGCTACAGTCCATGGAGTCACAGAGTCAGACATGAATCAGCAACTAAAACAAAGCAATTGTGATTATTTCTTGGGTGAACTTGACCTAGCCAGGTACACCCTGTAAAAGTGTCCATGCCTTCCCAGAAGGCTTGAGTCCACTTTTGCTGGCCTAGAAGAAAGCCAACACCTATGTTGTGAACCATCTGTGGAGGGAATCAGTTACCTAGGACCTGGGGGTGGCCTGTGGTTGTTGAAAGGTACCCTGGTTGACAGGCAGTTTAGAAAAAGAAGCCCCCGTTTTACCACCACTAGGAACAGAAAGATCTTGGGAAAGGACAGAAAGCTCCAGATGAGACCACACCTGGTGGACATCTTGATTTCAGTCCTATGAGACCCTGAGCAGAGAATACAGTTATGCTATGCCTGGATTTTGGACCTACAAGAAATGTGAGACTTGAAATGGGTGTTGTTTTAAGACACAAAGTTGGTGGTAATTTGTTACAAAGTGAAAGAAAACTAATACAGCATTATATTCAGTTCACTTCAGTTCAGTTGCTCAGTCGTGTTCGACTCTTTGTGACCCCATGAATCGCAGCACGCCAGGCCTCCCTGTCCATCACCAACTCCCAGAGTTCACTCAGATTCACGTTCATCGAGTCAGCGATGCCATCCAGCCATCTCATCCTCTGTCGTCCCCTTCTCCTCCTGCCCCCAATCCCTCCCAGCATCAGAGTCTTTTCCAATGAGTCCACTTTTCTCATGAGGTGGCCAAAGTACTGGAGTTTCAGCTTTAGCATCATTCCTTCCAAAGAAATCCCAGGGTTGATCTCCTTCAGAATGGACTGGTTGGATCCCCTTGCAGTCCAAGGGACTCTCAAGAGTCTTCTCCAACACCACAGTTCAAAAGCATCAATTCTTCGGTGCTCAGCTTTCTTCACAATCCAACTCTCACATCCATACGTGACTACTGGAAAAAGCATAGCCTTGACTAGATGGACCTTAGTCGGCAAAGTAATGTCTCTGCTTTTGAATATGCTATCTGGGTTGGTCATAACTTTTCTTCTAAGGAGTAAGGATCTTTTAATTTCATGGCTGCAGTCACCATCTGCATTATATTAGCAGTTACCAATTTGATTTTGTTTTCCTCAAAGGCAAGCCACTTACCCCAACAATTTCAAAAACACTACTTGCTAGATTCCACCTCTCTAAGCTTCCAGAACTTCACTTTGAAGGAAAATGCAGAGAAGCCAGAACAACCAGAAGCTCTCATGGGACCTCTTTCCTTAATCTCATTGGAGAATACCTGGTAGCCAGGATCTTGGCTCTTTATTGGCATGGTGTCCTCCCCTGGCTGACTGGGTCCTGGCTCATCGGGACTTGTCTGGTCATCCAACACGTGGAACACAAACATGCCACAAAGACACTTGCTCCTGACTTGAGTAGGAGGTGAGTTGGCTCCATTTATCTCAAAGCTTCTTAGCATAATGATGCTTTATGGCTCTTTATGACAGCCCATTACCCCCGCAAAAGGGAGGAGAGCAGAAAATGAATATTTTATTGGCTGCCATACAGTGGGCATGCCCTGGAGTAAAAATAAATGTCCTATGGCATTCATCTTTATAAAATGCCTTCTCCCTAATCATAAAAGTGATCCAATGATTTATCTCTTGAGCTGTCTCTCAGGGGTAATAAGTCAATAACTGTGGTCATATTCTGAGCTGGTCCTTGTGCTAGGTAAATTTCTGTTCAGGCAGTCACAGTTTCTCTCACACAAAGAAAGATTATGAAATGCTGGTTGGGGGTCTGCTTTATTTTAATATTGCTGGGAGATTTTTTTCAGTCAGATGAGAACTGAATTTTTCTTATAGAATGACCTAAGATTTTCTGCAAAATAATGACTTTTAAAACCTTGGTATCTCAGCAAAAATATAAAGCAGTCAATTAAATGTCCCAAATATTAAAAATTCATTTTGCTGTAAATGAGTTGCAAGTGACATTGAGAAGGTACAAATGAAATGATGGGGATATTTCTATCTGGCAATGGCTGTGGAAGAACTCTCCAGGAAGGTGATAAAACAAAGAAAAATATACAACAGTCAAGTCCAAGGAGAAAAAGTAATATCCAAAAGGCATTCATATTGCAGGAATCATTGAATGTTCAACTGTGCCAGATTTTGATTGTCATCCTACGTCAGATCCACTTATTGAACTCTCCTGTAGTAAGACAGCTCTTACTTGTCTTAGATTTCCTAGATGGAAAATATTATTTGTATTAATTTCTCAACAGCATTTAAAATTATCGACCACTCCTTCCTTGTTGAAACATCTTCTTTTCTCATCTTTTTCCTTTCACAGTGCCATTTTCTCCCCAACTTCTTTGGCTAGTCAATCTCATTTTATTCCTCCAGCTCTTTCTCTCTAATCAAAATTCAATTTTGCAGTTGCTTAGGATTTGTCTTTAAACATGTGTACTTCTTGGTTTACATTATCTTTTGGTTTCTCTCACATTTTGTCTATTTCCATCAGATAATCAGAGAAGGAAATGGCAACCCACTCCAGTATTCTTGTCTGGAGAATCCCATGGACCGAGGAGCCTGGCGGGCTACAGTTCATGGGGTCACAAAGAGCTGGACATGACTGAAGCATGCACATATCAGACAATTACATTTCTACTAGGAATGTAGTTGTAATATAGCTGCTGTGTCTCCAGATAGACCTTGGGTCCTCAGGTAGAAAGAAAGAGAAGGACAAGAGGTGAAAATGTTATGCTGTGTCATGAAAACAAAGACCTTCCCTGAAGTTCCTAGAAGTGCTTCTTGGGAGCAATCTGAGTTATCTGAACAATCCTATATGTTAATAAGTCTGAGAAAGTGTGCATTTTTAGTTGGGCTTATTATCTCTGCACAGAATTAGGGTCTTGCTAGCAGTGGAGGAGAGAGTGAATATTGGGTAGATAATGACTCCCAAATCCATGTCTTCAGTCTTGACCTGATTTTGGAAATTGAAACCAGTTCATCAAGTGTCTATGCAACATGGTCACTTAGATACCTTTGGCTACCTCAAAATGAACTAGTCCAGAGTGATATTTCCCACTCAAGTTTTTCTGCCTTTCTTTGTTCTAATGTCAGGAAATGATTGTGTCAGTTGTCTAGTTATTTAAAGCCAAAACGTCAGCATCATCTTCAATTCTCCTCTCTTACCACTTCCCTCCATCTAAAAATTACCAATTCCTGCCTCATCTTGAACACATTTACTTCTTTCTAATCATAATCCTTTTACCTCATCCAGGCCACTATTTTCTAGTGCCTAAAATACTGTGATAGTCTCCTAACTAGTCTTTTTGCATCAATTTTTGGTGGTGGTGGTGGTTTAGTCACTAAGTCTTGTCCGACTGCTGCAATCCTGTGGGCTGCAGCCTGCCAGGCTCTCTGTCCATGGGACTCTCCAGGCAATAATACTGGAATAGGTTGCCATTTCTTTCTCCAAGAGATCTTCTGATCCAGGAATCAAACTCGGGTCTCCTGCATTGCAGGCAGATTCTTTACTGACTGAGCCACAAGGCATCAATTTTGCCCATCTCCAATACATTATTTTGTATTTTTACTTCTAGTTATTTTTAAAAGTGTAAATATGATCTTAGCCTTTCCTTGGTTAAAGTAAATTAATAGTTTCCAAAAATTTTAGTATAACCCGAAATTCATGTCTCACTGGCCCTTACTTTTCTCTCCACACTGTATTACATCATGGCTTCCTTTCTCTATTGAGCCGTAAGGGACTTTCAAACCAAACTTTTTTAACATGGTATGATGGTTTGTGGTGTTCTGCTGGTAAATTAGTTATTGCAAAAATTAAGTATATACATTATTATAAACAATAGCTGCAAATAATGCTATTGATAACTGTCTGTTATGATATTCATTTTAACTTATCTCTGACTTTCCTTTTATGGGCAGTCTTTATTTATTTAAATATTTTAAAGTTTATTTTTGACTGCTCCATGCAACATGGGAGATCCTAGTTCTATAACTGGGGATTGAACTCATGCCTCCTGCAGTGGAAGCACAGAGTCTTAACTACTGGACCATCAGGGAAGTTTCTATTTATTTTTTAATAAAATTTTTATACTATATTAAAGGCTGCACTTCATTTGAAGTTATTATAAAGTACTGATTACAAAATACAAAATGTCACATTCTTTTTAATTATTGTATAATATTCTATTGCATGGTATGTATATATTAAGCCATAATGCAATAGTATCCTATTATTTACACATCCAGAATAAATTTCTAGATGTGGGATTGCATATTTAATTTAGCTTTTATTGGTTGTGTTAAATAGCTCTCTTTACTTTTACTAAAGGATAATTGATTTACAGTGTTGTGTTGCTGCTGCTGCTAAGTTGCTTCAATCGTGTCCGACTCTGTGCAACCACATAGATGGCAGCCCACCAGGCTCCCCCGTCCCTGGGATTCTCCAGGCAAGAACACTGGAGTGGGTTGCCATTTCCTTCTCCAGTGCATGAAAGTGAAAAGTGAAAGTGAAATCGCTCAGTCGTGTCTGATTCCTAGCGACCCCATGGACTGCAGCCTACCAGGCTCCTCCGTCCATGGGATTTTCCAGGCAAGAGTATGTGTTAGTTTCCGGTATACAGCAAAGTGATTGTTACATGTATACACTCATTATTTTTCATATTCCTTTCCCATATAGGGTTTTACAAAATATTGAGTAGAGTTCCCTGTGCTATACAGTAGGTCCTTGTTGGTTATCTATTTTACATACAGTAATGTGTGTACCTTGATGACAATTTTGTTAGAAGTATGAGAGGACTTCCATTGACTCAAACATCAAAAACTGTTAAGGAATATCCTTGAATGCTTCTGTAGATGTTGTATTATTTACAATCCAGAGTCCTCTTCTCCTTTGCCATGAGACCACACAGTACTCACCCAGTTTTTCTTCCCTCTTCTTGATTGTTTACGGGGTAACTTTAGCCCACTGTGGCTTATCAACATTTTGATGGAGCTGGAGATTTCTCTGCCTTGTTTTTTCATGTTCACAGTCTGACTCTCTGGGTTTACACATACTGTCCAAGACTTCATCTCCAGTGTCTAAGTTATTGTGACTTAGATCACAGCTGTAAGAGAGAAGTCTTCCATGTTGCTGCTTTATGTGAACTGCTACATTACTGTTTTTCTTTGACTTGGGTTAGTAAGGGTCTTCTACCATGAACACTAGTTATAAAATATGTTGAAAGAACTTTACAGTTTTGAAGTTCCATCTTGACTGATGCTTATGAAATGTTATTCAACAGTGATTGACCAATATTTTGAACAATGTCTCTAACTTCAAAATATTTGTTGTTCAGTCATATCTGACTCTTTGCAATCCTATGGACTGCAGTCTGCAAGGCTCGTCCGTCCATGAAATTCTCCTGGCAAGAATACTGGAGGGGGTAGCTATTCCTTTCTCCAGGGAATCTTCCCAACCTAGGGATCAAACTCAAGTCTCCTCCATTGCAGACAGATTCTTTATAGTATGAGCCATTAGGGAATCCCTTCTTTAACTGCAAATCTCTTACTAAATACCATCCTGTTACAAATTAAATAATAATTCTTGACAGTGAGTGCTCAGTTATGTTCAACTCTTTGTGGCCCCACAGACTGTAGCCCATGAGGCTCCTCTGCCAGTGGGATTTTTCTGTCAAGAATACTGTAAGGAGGTTGCCATTTCCTCCTCCAGGGGATCTTCCCAACCCAGGGATTGAACCCCATGTCTCCTGTGTCTCCTGCATTGTATTTAGACTCTTTACCATTGAGCCACTAGGGAAGCCCAATAATTATAATAATTCATAGTGGGCAGTTCAAAGAAGAGTGACCAGTTTCTGACAATAAAATAAGTCATGGTCTACGTAGGATCATATTCTATTCAGCAGAATCCATTTCTAAGCTAGATAAGAGAACTGTTAATTTTATTATTATTTCTATTTTAGATAAGAGGGATAAGATTTAAAAGAAATTTTTGAATTTGTCTATCTCAGATGATGTGAATAAATTACATTTTTGAGGCACAGAGGAGCAGATGACTTCAAGTACTAAGCCAAGGGGAAGGTTGGAGAAACTTTATTGATCAAAGTTAACTCTAAGCAAAGAGCTTAAGAGTGGGTTAATAAAGAAACATTCAAGGCTGTGCAAGATAGGGAAATCACAGGATGACATTGAAAGTATTATGAAACAATTTTTAGACTATATTCTCCAAGTTAGGTTTGCATAGTATGTGAACCAAGAACTTCCAGATGTTCAAGCTGGATTTAGAAAAGGCAGAGGAACCAGAGATCAAAGTGCCAGCATCCAATGGGCCATAGAAAAAGAAAGAGAATTCCAGAAAAATATCTACTTCTGTCTTATTGTTTACGCCAAAGCCTTTGACTGTGTGAATCATAACAAATTGTGGAAAATTCTTCAAGCGATGGGAATACCAGACCACCTTACCTGCCTCCCTAGAAATCTGTATGCAGGTCAAGAAACAACAGTTAGAACCGGACATGACACAACAGAGTGGTTCAAAAATGGGAACGGAGTACATCAAGACTGTATATTGTCACCTTGCTTATTTAAATTCTATGCAAAGTACATCATGCAAAATGCCAGGCTGGATGAAGCACAAGCTGGAATCAAGATTGCTTGGAGAAATATCAATAATCTCAGATTTGCAGATGACACCATCCTTACAGCAAAAAGCAAAGAGGAACTAAAGAGCCTTTTGATGAAAGTGAAAAAGGAGAGTGAAAAAGCTGGCTTAAAACTCAACATTAAAAAGCTAAGATGATTGCATCCAGTCCCATCACTTCATGGCAAAAAGATGGAGAAACAATAGAAACAGTGACAGACTTTATTTTCTTGGGCTCCAAAATCACTGTAGATGGTGACTGCAGCCACGAAATTAAAAGATGCATGCTCCTTGGAAGAAAAGCTATGACAAACCTAGACAGCATATTCAAAAGCAGAGATATTACTTTGCCGACTAAGGTCCGTCTAGTCAAGGCTATGGTTTTTCCAGTAGTCATGTATGGATTGAGAGTTGGACTGTGAAGAAGGCTAAGCGCCGAAGAATTGATGCTTTTGAACTGTGGTGTTGGAGAAGACTCTTGAGAGTCCCTTGGACTGCAAGGAGATCCAACCAGTCCATCCTAAAGGAGATCAGTCCTGAATATTCATTGGAAGGACTGATGCTGAAGCTGAAGCTCCAATACTTTGGCCACCTGATGTGAAGAACTGACCCCTTGGAAAAGACCCTGATGCTGGGAAAGATTGAAGGCAGGAGGAGAAGGGGACGACAGAGGATGAGATGGTTGGAGGGTGTCACCGACTCAATGGACATGAGTTTGAGCAAGATCCTGGAGTTGGTGGACAGGGAAGCCTGGCGTGCTGCAGTCCATGGGGTTGCAAAGAATCAGACGTGACTGAGTGACTGAACTGAACTGAAGAAATACCATGTATTTCAGCTATTCTCCCTTGGTTATTTGCCTTACTGAAAGTGTTTTACTTCTCCCACTTATCTTTTTTTCCCTCAATTTGAAATCTTTGTACACCACTAAGAGATAATATTTTCAGGTATTTTTAGCCATATATACATATAAAAATCATGGTTCAAACTGAGTTCTTGATATTCTACTCCGAAACAACTTCTTGGGACGTCCCTAGTCATGCAGTGGTTAAGATTCCACACTTCAAATGCAGAAGGCATGGGCTTGATCCCTGGTCAGGGAACTAAGATCCTACAAGCCACGTGGTATGGCCCAAAATGCAACACAGAGTCTCTTGTAAACTTATTCATAACTTCTTTCCTCTAGGTAATCAGACTGAAAGACTTATTTTCTCCATAAAAAAATATTTTTCTTTTTGCTTCCACAACGCACATTTGTTGCATCAGCAAATATTTTTCTTTCTTTTTTCAGAATGTATACAGTGTATGACCATTTCCCATCACATCCACTGACACTACCTAATACAAGCCACCAGTCCCATTGATTATTACTATGAAGTGAAAATCACTCAGTCCTGTCTGACTCTTGGCAACCAATGGACTGTAGCTTGCCTGGCTCCTCTCTCCATGGAATTAACCAGGCAAGAAAGCTGGAGTGGGTTGTCACTTCCTTCTCTGGGGGATCTTCCCAACCCAAGAATCGAACCCTGGTCTCCTGCACTGCAGGCAGATTCTTTGCTGTCTGAGTCACCAGGGAAGCCCTTTAATTATTCTCATCATTTACTGTTATTATTATGATGATGATGGTAGCCTCCTCTTGGGATTCCTGGCTTTGCCTTTCCAAAGCAGCCAGAATATCCTTTTTAAAAAAGTGAAAGAACCTTGTCACTTCTCTACTCAAAACTCTATTTCATTCTCATCTCACTCAAAATAAAAAGTTTCAGTTTTAACCATGACCTGTTCCATTGCTGCCTTCTTCACTTCATCCATTCCTCCCTCACACACTTTTAGAGATTCCAGCCATACTGGGCACCTGTGATAGCTTAGTGTCTTCAAGAAGCTGACTTCAAGATGGAATAAGATGGGCAAGAGATTTATTGGTAGAGAGTGTCAAAGACAAGCAGAGCTGGATAGTAATTAAAGTAATGAAAACAGATTTTATTCAGTAACTGCTGATAGTGGGGAAAATAGACAAACTCCATTATGACTGGTACAGTTCTGTTTTGTTTTTGAACATTTTAAGGGAGAGTGAAAGAGAGAGGACAGTGGGGTCTTAACAGAGCAGAGAAGTGAAAAATCACAAAGGGTTGGTCAATGTAAATGTGGTTAGGCCAGCTGTGTTTGTTGGCAGGGAGTTATCCAAGTTAAGAATTTATCCCCCCGCAGAATCTGGGAGAGAGAAACCCCGTTTTTCCTGATGATAACATTGCAAAGGAATGGTTCTTGGGTCCCTGAGAAAGATGCGTCTGAGTTGTGCAAGATACATAGTCACAACTATAAGCCCTTTCTATACCAGCTGAGCCACAAGGGAAAATCCCCTGGAGAAGGGAAAGGCTATCCACTCCAGTATTCTGGACTGGAGAATTCCATGGACTGCATAGTCCATGGGGGTTACACAGGGTTGGACACGACTAAGTGACTTTCACTATACTATAAGCCCTTTCTAGTAAATCTAAGAAAGAGAGATCTGTACCTATTGTCAGCTGTTGGCTAGAAGAAATAGCAAATATTCCTGGCTGCCTTGTTTTCTCAGGCAGGCATTTTAGTGGTGGGTAGGGGATAAGGTTGGTCTTCCCTGGTGGCTGAGTGGTAAAGAATCCACCTGCCATTGCAGGAGACATGGGTTCAATCCTTGGATCAGGAAGATTCCCTGCAGGAGGAAGTGGCAACCCACTCCAGTATTCCTGCCTGGAGAATCCCATGGACAGAGGAGCCTGAAGAGCTACAGTCCATGGGGTTTGCAAAGAGTCAGACACAACTGAGCACACACACACATACAAAAAACTAGCTTTGCATAGCCTAGCTTATGAAACACAAAACAAACCCTACAGAAATCTGAGCAATTATTTCATATACTCTATGTTATATGTCCATTGCTACTTACAACTTTGGGATCTGCCGATATTTAATATCAAAGTACAAACTATTGCTTCATTTGGGATTTAGAGACTCCTCACATAGCTAACTGGCCAAGATAACTGATGGGAATGAAAAAAAAAAAAATCCCAAAACAGTTGGAAGCATTCTTTTTCTTCTTTCCAATTTCCAGAATGAAAAACACAGGGAGAAAAATAACCCTTGCCTTATGAATGAAGATTAAACAATGACCTCTGGAAGACAATATTTCTCTTTCAGATTTTATTTTCAACCTCCAAAGTAGAACTGAACCAAGACAATAAGTTTGACATGTATACTGCCTGTCTGTTTATGAAACCCAGTTTCATCACAACACAAATAGATAAATAATAGAAGCCTGTAATGCTTGTCTCCGAAATTGTAGTTAAACTGAAACTCAGTACGCAGGAAACAAAAGATGAATGGTCTTTCATAAACAAGTTTTTATAACATAATCTGCTCATATAAACAACTGGAAGTTCATCCTTTTGGGATTCTTGTTAGCCAGGGATTTCAAAGCTTCAGTGAATGGCTGGAGTTTCAGAATGATTTCCCAATTTTGAGCTGTTTGGAGGAAACATCTGTTTACTGTATGTAAATGAACAAGACATTCTGTTCTTTTAGGGACTTCACAAAGAGCCCTTAAAATAGGCCAGTTTGGCAAATAAAGGAAATAGAGCTTCTTCGAAGGACGACAGATAAAGTCTAACAAGAGATATTGCAAAGATAGTGGTTATCTTTTTTTCCCCTCTTCAGTCAGTTCAGTTCAGTCGCTCAGTTGTGTCCGACTCTTTGTGACCCCATGAATCGCAGCACGCCAGGCCTCCCTGTCCATCACCAGCTCCCGGAGTTCACTCAGACTCACGTCCATCGAGTCAGTGATGCCATCCAGCCATCTCATCCTCGGTCGTCCCCTTCTCCTCCTGCCCCCAATCCTTCCCAGCATCAGAGTCTTTTTCCATGAGTCAGCTCTTCACATGATGTCTATATTTGGATCCAATGAGGAATGGCTACTTCCTTTGATTAAAAACCTGCCTAGAGCTTTTTATTATCTTCTGTCTTTTTCTTGCCTTCTCTCTGGCCATCAGACAGAGTGGAGGCAGAAAACAGACTTGCCTCATGGAAGAAGAGTGAGGTAGACAACGAGGAGTGATGAGGCAGTAAATTTTAGTTGAGTTAATATTCCCACAAGTCTGGCAAGTACCCTTGGAAGGCCAGGAGTCCAGACAGTTTGGAGAAGGTGTCTTAGCATGTGTCTTCCTTTCATATTCCATTCAGGTTCTGCACCAAATTGATGTGCTCAGCTTGTACATACTAATTTTGCCCGAGCTGAGCTTGGCCTGAGGGCAAAAGGCAGTCCTGTGGTGTTGGCTGGAGACAGCCTGAATAATAATGGAAGGCAGTCGGATACAACTCATGTGCAAAGACCAACAGAGAAGTCTCACCTTACAAAGAGCTTACAAATGTGGTTTTATAACTCAAAGGGAACTAGTTGCTTTCTTATATTCTAACTCTTAGGGAAAAAATGAAAAATGAACCTCGGGATGATGCCTGGGAATTTGGGATTTTATTCATTCCCCTTCAGTATCTCAGCTACTTTTGAATGTTTAAAATATATTCCTGTGTATATAACAGAGTATAGCCACTGTTTTTATACAATAAATACAATGTGCTATAAATATGAAAAATGTATGACATTTTCCCAACAACTGTGATGAGATCAAATGAATACTTCTGTATTGTTTCCATTTCAAAAGACATACTAGCTAGCCATGCCTTAGCATGACATTTTACTTAGTGTCATTTAAACTGGAGGTGTTGAAAAAGATAAACTGGAGGTGTTACATTTTATTGGTGCTTTGTCCATTTTATGAATGTTTCTGATAAACGTCTCCTGTTCTTTTCTTCCTGCTCTTTCTTGTTCTTCTGACCCTTAACAATAATTTTATTTAAAGCGTTCTCTATGTAGAGCCTTGCTTTTGAGCTTCTGGTTTTACCTCATTTCTCTGTAATTTAAATAAGTATACATATAGGGGTGATGGAAATTACCAAAATTATTTTTTTTTCTAACAAACTTGGAGGGGAATCTACTTTTTTTTTTTTTTTTGAAACTAAATGCCAGCACACTATGACAAACCTAGACAGTATATTAAAAAGGAAAGACATCACTTTTCTGACAAAGGTCCATCTAGTCAAAGCTATAGTTTTTCCAGTAGCCATGTACAGATGTGAGAGCTGGACAATAAAAAAGGCTGAGGGCCAGAGAATTTATGCTTTTGAACTAAGGTGCGGGAGAGGACTCTTGAGAGTCCCCTGGAATGTAAGGAGATCAAACCAGTCAATCCTCAAGGAAATCAACCCTGAATATTCATTGGAAGGACTGAGGCTGATGCTAAAATTCCAATACTTTGGCCACCTGATGTGAAGAACTGACTGATTAGAAAAGACCCTGATGCTGGGAACGATTGAAGGCAGGAGGAGAAGGGGACAACAGAGGATGAGATGGTTGGATGGCATCACTGACTCAATAGACATGAACTTGTGCAAACTCTAGGAGATGGTGAGGGACAGAGAGGCCTGGCATGTAGTCCATATAGTTGCAAAGAGTTGGACACAATTTGGCAACTGAACAACAGCAAGCACACTTACGTAAACTAAGCTTGAGTCTTTGTCATTACAGATTTTAGTTTTCCATTTTGAATCTCCTCTCTGAAGAAACTATGCTAATGATCTGAAAACAATGCAGATACCACCAGTCAAGGAAGAATATGTACATAAAATAAATAGTGTACATGTCTCTCCTTCACCTCAAACAAAAAAGAAGGTAGAATTTGGGTATAGGAGGAGAAGAGGAAATGAATGGCGTACAGCTGTATGCAAGTATGTGTGTATTTAGATTTTTTGCTTCAAACTTCTTGATCAGTGACCACTGGCTACCCAGAATAATTGGGGGGAAATTATTGTCTTTCTTTGCCCATCAGGAAATGCCTGCCAATTTGATTACATAAGACTAAGAAGACCAGGGTTAGAAATGCCTCCATATTTGTTTCAACTGCCAGAGTTTTTTTGTCACCGAGTGGCACTTGGTTTTCTGAGCTTGGCCAAGGGTCTTTATCCTCGTGTCCCTGTCTAGAATTCATGTTCTTATCCATTTCACTTAGCTCTGATGACTTGAATACAACTCCAAACCTCTTCATGAAGAGTTAACTCCTTGCATGTTTCCATTTTTTATTTAGAGTTTTTAAGATTGATCTTGACATCATCCTTTAGAATCTACCTCCATCTTGGGGCCATCTGGTTTCTATAAATGATGAGATGTTTAGGCCAGACTGTTTAAATAATATTCTTTTCTACCTCTCAATTTTCTGTTTTACAACACTACAAGGCTCTCTTAGAACCCATTGACTTTTAGATTTTATGAACATGCTCCTTCCTAAATTAACTGACATAAGAGTAAAGTTCTTAGGTTTGACATCGAAACGCTGGACTGGAAGAAACACAAGCTGGAATCAAGATTGCCAGGAGAAATATCAATAACCTCAGATATGCAGATGACACCACTCTTATGGAAGAAAGTGAAGAGGAGCTAAAAAGCCTCTTGATGAAAGTGAAAGAGGAGAGTCAAAAAGTTGGCTTAAAGCTCAACATTCAGAAAACGAAGATCATGGCATCCGGTCCCATCACTTCATGGCAAATAGATGGGGAAACAGTGGAAACAGTGTCAGACTTTATTTTTGGGGGCTCCAAAATCACTGCAGATGGTGACTGCAGCCATGAAATTAAAAGATGCTTACTCCTTGGAAGAAAAGTTATGACCAACCTAGATAGCATATTCAAAAGCAGAGACATTACTTTGCCAACTAAGGTCTGTCTAGTCAGGGCTATGGTTTTTCCTGTGGTCATGTATGGATGTGAGAGTTGGACTGTGAAGAAGGCTGAGTGCCGAAGAATTGATGCTTTTGAACTGTGGTGTTGGAGAAGACTCTTGAGAGTCCCTTGGACTGCAAGGAGATCCAACCAGTCCATTCTGAAGGAGATCAACCCTGGGATTTCTTTGGAAGGAATGATGCTAAAGCTGAAACTCCAGTACTTTGGCCACCTCATACGAAGATTTGACTCATTGGAAAAGACTTTGATGCTGGGAGGGATTGGGGGCAGGAGGAGAAGGGGACGACCGTGGATGAGATGGCTGGATGGCATCACTGACTTGATGGACGTGAGTCTGAGTGAACTCCAGGAGTTGGTGATGGACAGGGAGCCTGGCATACTGTGATTCATGGGGTCGCAAAGAGTGGGACACAACTGAGTGACTGAACTTAACTGAACTATATATCCCCATCAGTCTTATAGATCTTTCTGACCTATTTTGTTACCTAGCACAAATAGCAAGGCATAGTTTGTGAACTAGAAAAGACCAAGCTGACTTCAGTAGAGTATTTTATACTGAGAAATAATGGTGACTATGATTAGTTTAATAACTTTAACCAAATTGAGGTCAGTCTTGAATGACTGCTATGAAGTGAAGTGAAGTCGCTCAGTCGTGTCCCACTCATTGTGACCCTGTGGACTGTAACCTACCAGGTTCCTCCATCCATTGGATTTTCCAAGCAAGAGTACTGGAGTGGGAAGCCATCTCCTTCTCTAGAGGATCTTCCTGACCTAGGGATCGAACCCAGGTCTCCCGCATTGTAGGAGGACGCTTTACCATCTGAGCCACTAGGGAAATCCTGGCATAGGAGTCCGAAATTTATTCTGAAGGAAACCATGAAACCAAAGCTTTCGAAAGAGTGACCTACCTGTCTGACACAAGAGAGAAACATAACACGTGCGAGAGATCAGGATAAATACCGGATGATTTAGGTGAGTTAGTCCATATTCTGTAAATGCGATTTTTAAGGAAATATTTATGTTGTTTTCGTGCCCAAATCTCTAAAATTAAGAGTTTGAATCAGATTTATTTCTTAGGTATTTTAAGAATCCAGTGACTGTGTTGTATTTTAACCTCAATAAAGTCATAATAGAAATCATCAAGCTTATGATTTCAACTGGATGGAAATGTCTGTGTAAGTAAACAGTGTGACTGGAAGGAAAGGCTGAAGAAATCTTTAAAAAAATAAGTAGAGAAAAACATAGAACCCATTGTGATGAAACACTTTGTTGATGGATTTACCTGATGTAATAATTTCTGCATCCAAAATCATCACCTCTGAGTTGGTTTAACTTCAGGAGAATTTTATAAGCAGAAACCAATGCATTATTGTAGGAACAGTGACTACTCACAATAGCTTTTTCAGGAATGAGTCACTATAATTACAGGTCCCATGGGCATTCTGGCTGAATCTGAGCTGCAGAAAATGAGTTTTCTCACTGATCAAGGATGCATTTTGGTAATTGCTAAGACCTGTATAATTTCTGTAATTATTATTTTTTGCTTGTTTGTTACCATTAGCAGATATTAAAAAAAAAAACAAAAACACCTCACTATGTGGCCTTGGGTGAACTACTTACATTATTTAATTCCCCATTTAACACAGATATTTTAGACTTAAACATTTCTTACAGTATTACAATGTTATGAATACTAAATAGAGACTGACACTTCTACATTCATAAAAATTGAACTTTTTCAATGAATAATCTGATCTTTGATGTTAAATATCCAACCTTTATTCATCAAGTAAACGAATTTGTGACAGTGCTCTCTCTTATGAAGCTTTATCACTTAAAAAAGCAAAGCTGTGCAAAGGCCAGTTGCCTTCTAATATCAATAAGTGAGGACTTCCCCTTTTCTGGGTCTTATTTTCAAATATGTAGATTGAATATAACTCTTTTTAGAGGACACATTCTATTCTTAATTGTAGAAGTATCCAATTTTAGAAGGGATTAGCTGTGGAGTTTACTCTTACATGAAATGGGGGTTATCTTCTGATGACCACCTTGATATATATTATTTACAAAATACATGTTTTGTAACATGTTTTGTAGATACAATCCTGGGCAGTGATTCTGATACACATTGTGCTTTGAGAACCATTATGCTAAATTGAAAGGCAAAGCAGACTGAGTGCATTGATCAGGATTCTCTAGAGAAACAGAATCAATAACATACATAGACGTTTAAGAAGAGGTCTTTTATGGGAATTGACTCACATCATTGTGGAAGCTGATATACGCCATGCAACCAGGAGAATTGGGGGTGCTGCTAGTATAAGTCAGTGCAAGTCCCAGATGAAGGGGTAACTTCAGTCCAAACCATAGGCCTGGGAACTTGGGGTAGGATGATATAAGTCCCATAGACCAAAGACCTGAAAATAAGGAAGTTTGATGCTCAAGGGCAGAAAATGAATGTCTCAGCTCAGAAGAGGAAAGCAAGAATTTAACCTTTCTCCCCTTCTTGTTTTTCTCAGGTCCTCAACAGATTGAACAATGTGTTATTGGAAACAGATGGAAATCACACTAAACCATCTGCAACAGTTCAATATGAGAGAAACTTGATAAAGGTTTTCTCAGATTCAACAATAATAATAACACATCAGGAAAAGTGATATTCTTTACTCAGTTGCTGACTTAAATGCTATTCTCTGCCAAAAATACCCTCACAGGTGGACCCCAAAATAATTTTACCAGCTATCTGGGCATCCATTTGCCCAATCAAGTTGAATTCACAAAATTAACCATCACAGGGCAGGTCCCTAACATCAAGCAGGAGACAGAAAAGCAAGTTTACCAGTCAGCTGAGGAGACATAAGATAGGCTAACTCTCACTTGCACAAGGGGTATTCCAAGGGCCCTGGACAGAATTATAATGAAGTATGGTTCACATGGTTTTGTATAAGTTGTAAATGTAAGTATTTACTTCCCATTGGTCAAAACTGATGCCTCTTTCCACTTTAAATTATCCTCTTTCGTATCCCCCCCACTGGTTAGTAATATTGGAATGTACAGACATTTGGGGGATCTAGTTAAGAGTAAATTAAGTTGGGGTACCTATAGTTCAAGTTTGGGACTGTGTGGTTATTGTGGTTCTCAGTCATTTCCTGAGTAGAGTCAAGATATTACATCTATTCCAAGTGCAGAAGTGACTCCCAGGAATTTTCTACTGCTCTCTATGCCAGCTTAGCAAGCATCACATTTTCATAAGACATGCCTGACCAGAGGTTGGATCGTAATATGAATGTAAACCATGTACGTGGCACAATGAGAAAGGGAAAAAAAAAAAAAAAAACCCTTGAAGTTCACAGAACCTGGAGTTAGCCTTTGTAAAAACCTTCCAGACATCAGACATGCAGGGTGTTAAGTAAAGTCTTTGTTTCTCATTGATACCTAGTCAACGAAACAAATTATTTTGTGTCAACAATTTTTGATAATGCACCATGTTTAATACATGAGTATATATGCACATACACATGGAAATCACATGAAACCATCCGCAGCAGTTCAGTATGAGAGAAACTTGATAGAGGTTCTCTCAAATTCAACAACAGTAATAAACATTTTCATCATGCTATCAATAATAAATCGCAAGACCCAAAACATGGTTCCTAAATTCTCTATAATAAAAGTTAAGTTTTGATCAGTCATACTAGAAAAAATAAATCTCTCATGGCTGCCATAACAAAGTATCATAAACTCGGTGACTTAATAGAAACTTATTGTCTCACATCTTTGGAGAAGTTCTGGAAGTCCAAAATCATGGTGTTGTCAGAGCAAAGCTTCATCCAATGGAAGCTTCCAGAGCAAGATCCTTCTGAACTCTTCTAGCATCTGGCAGCTCCAGGTTTTCCTTGGTTTGTGGTAGCATTACTACAGACTCTGTTTATCCTTTCAGTTAGATTTATCCCTGTGATTTTGTGTATTCACATGGACACCCTTCTGGATTAGGGATCCACCCTACTGTAATGTCACCCCATCTTCATCTAAATAATTACATATGCAAAAAATTTTATTTCCAAATCAGATCATATTTTGACATACTGGATGCCAGAACATCCACATGTCTATTGTGGGGGTGGTTGTGTTCTTTAGCTGCTCAGTTGTGCCCAACTCTTTGTAACCTCATGAGCTGTAGTCCACCAACCTCTTCTGCCCATGGAGTTTTTCAGGCAAGAATATCGGAGTGTGGGACACCATTCAATTCATAAAGCTTGAAGAAAGCCTAATTTATCTCGTAATTCTTTTCATAAAGAGGGTCCTACTGAATTGTTGTCATATAAAGAAGTGATTAAAAGTATTCAGTTAAAAATATAACCTCCTCCCCCTAAAAGAGGAAAGAAATTTGTCAAGCCCTTAATTAAGAAAGCAATGCTTTGAAAAGTTCTTTGTGAATTTTGTGTTAGTTAAAATATTTTCTGCTTGAAATTTTTTTTTGTCATTTCCTTTTTGGTTCTTAAAAAAAGTCACTTTTACACCTAATTTTTATTCCTAATTGCATATCTTTTTTAAAATAGAAATTCCACATGCCTGCATGTTAAGTAATTTCAGTTGTGTCCCACTCTTTGGGACCCCATAAACTGTAACTCACCAGGCTCCTATGGAATTCTCCAGGCAAGAAGATTTGAATGGGTTGCCATTCCCTTCTCCAAGGAATCTTCTTGACCCAGGGATTGAACCTAGGTCTCCTGCATTGCAGACAGATTCTTTATCATCTGAACCACCAGGGAAGCCCATTGGTTTCTATTTGTACTGAGTATATCCGTGTTATTGGGCTTCATGGGGCCACAAAGAGTTGGACACCACTGAATGAGGACACATATCCATGTTATTATGCTTCCATTGTCTTAATGCTTGAGGTGTGAGGTCCTGAATACTACGAGGCCTCTGTGCACAGAACTGCCAGGCTGGCTTCTACCTCACTACAGGGAAAAGTTAAAGTCCTTACAAATGCTTGCAAAGATACATCATCTGTCTTCCTCCCAATCCTCATCACCTTCCTCTACCTTTTGACTCCTCCCACATCTGCCCTCACCCCTGTTCTCTCTGCTTCCAAATACTTGCTCTTCAGACAGGCTGGCCATCATTCCTCCAGGATCCCATCTTCACTGTGCCCTTTTCTGGACTGTTCTATTCCCTGTTACTTGAGAAGCTATTGCTTCTTAGATTTGTGTTCAACTGTCCACACATTCAAGGGGGACATTTGAGCAACCCTATCGCTGACCTCCCCACTAGCACTCCTTGCCCACTGTACAACACCTTTTTAGCCCTAACTCTTATTACCACTGACATTCCAAATATTATTAAAGTATATTTATTTATTTATTTATTTGGTTTCACTGGGTCTTAGTTGCAACATATGGACTCTTTAGTAGTGGCATGTGGAGTATATAGTTTCCTGACCAGGAACTGAACCTGGGCCCCTTGCATCAGGAAGACAAAGTCTTAGCCAGTGGGCCACCAGGGAAGTCCCCATCATTAGAGATATCAGC
Organism: Oryx dammah; assembly: GCF_014754425.2. NCBI lineage: Eukaryota > Metazoa > Chordata > Mammalia > Artiodactyla > Bovidae > Oryx > Oryx dammah. The sequence goes on from NW_024070211.1 coordinate 18,960,791, forward strand.
AGGGCCCTGTGGGACTTCTGGGCACACGGTCTTTGAGTCCCCCATTTCTTGGACTAGAGGAAAACAGCCTTCATTCAGCCTCCATGACCCTCCCTGAGTTCCAAGGGGCAGATTCAAACAATCGTTAATTAAGGAAAGGAGGGGATGGGAGACCAAAGAGAAATGGCCCTGTTTCCCCATCAATGGATACACACAACAATATCTTTCAGCTGTTTTGCAGACACTGAAAGCCCTCGCTAACGATTAACAATGGTATGCTGCCCACAAGCATATAGACACCAGATGAGTTGGACCTGAATGTTGATGATGCTGACTCCTCCTTACCTCACCACCAGAAGAATGTCCGCGAGCTGATCACACCCTCTTTGGACAATTAATATAAAACTTCTCACTCTCTTCCCCAAGTTGGGACATAGGGTTTTGAAGGCATAAGCTCACTGTGTCCCCCTTTACCTGGCAAAGCAATAAAGCTGTCCTTTTCTACTTCACTCAAAACTCTGTCTGAGATTTGATTTAGCACCTGTGTTCAGAAAAGCTGAGTTTTTCATATCCTTAGGTTTTATCAGTATACGCTTCTTATTTTCCTACTTATGTAACTGGAGCCTGTCTCTCTTCCCCACTACTATAAGCACCACAAGGACAGTCTGTTTTGATCACTGTTACATTGTCTTCCAGGGCATAGAATTGCATGATAATCAGATGCATCTTAGGGGGCTGATAAATACCTGTTGATGACTGAGTCATAGATTTGGGTTGTTGTTAAGATTCAATCAGAAATAGGAACCTTATCTTATGTGGGTGTTCAGTTTTCAAATCAGAAAATGAGTTAAACTGAAATGTGGTCTATATGATATCATCTTATTCTTCTAGTCATACCACACTTGATATTGGCTGTCCATGGGATACTCCCCCTGCTTGCTCTTATTTTTCTTTTTAGTGGTTCTCAGTAACATCTGTTATCACAATTATCATCAGTGTGTATGTGAACTATGCCAGAAGAGAGCCTGAAAAAGAAGAGGGTCCTGGTCTTCCCTGGGAGCCAGGAGTTACTTACCAGGATAAATGATTGTCATTATTTGACCTCCCAGACTCCCACAGAGAGCAGGATTATGGCCCCCCAGCCTCCTCAAGCTCCCCAGGAGCTCTCTTGTCCAGGATTTGTGGCTGAGCTGCTCTCACAGGTGCAATCTTGTGAAGCAGCAGGCTTTCCGAGGTGCGGCCCCCTTGTTATTGTCCTGTTGGCATGAAACAGCTTTAATTGCTCGGAAAATGAGGGTTGCACTTGAAGAGACACCTACAGGGTTTCTAATGTTCCTTTTTGTACCAAGTCAAGCTGCTTCCATCCATGGTTTCCAGAGAACGGCGAGACTTCAACGCTCTGTCAGGTTTCACCATCATTCATAATGCCAGCAAAGAGATACGATGTCTATTTCTGCAAAGACTTTTCACCCTGGTGTAAAGTCCTTCATCTTCTAAGGACTGCGGCATAGAACTGAAATGAAAATGTTTTTATGATGAGTACCCAGTCTCATGATTTTCTCAATTTTGCTTTCTGTTAAGATGACTTTGTATCAGAGGCAAGGATTGTTAATGTCTGTGAAGTGAAGTAGGTTTTATTTTGTTTTTTTACTCTGATCAAGTTACTTTGGTTTTGCTTCTTGTGCTGGCCTAATTTGTGTGTGTCAGGCTGGTGGTAGTCTGTGTATTCATTCTGATCCCTTTGACTCCAATTTCAAATGTTAATTACCTTGCTAATGGGTTATTTTTAAGTGTAGCAGATTGAAATAGGAGCCTGAAAGATCGAAAGTGCCCTACAATTGATTGTTCTTTTAAAAAATGGCAGTCTGCTTAGGCTGGGGGCGTGTTCAGCCAAGATGTTAGCAGCACACAGCACAGAGAATGTAGGGGAAGCTGTGCACGAATAGAAGAGTACACATAAGGTGTTTTGTTTATTTTGATTTCTATTTATTTTGGTTATGCCCTAAAATATTTCAAAGAGTGTTTATCCCTTTTAAGAATGATGAGTCCTATGCCAGAAAATTAAAAACAAACAAACAAAAAGTTTTCTAGGACTTATTAAAAGGTTTTAAAAATTCTTGCCATTTCTAATGTGGAAGCACTGTATCCCAGGATGGGGTGACCAGTTAGGATGTGGGTGATATGTCCCCAGGATGGCTTTCTTAATTTGGGGGCAGAAATGGTCACCAGACTGGTTGAGATCCAAATATTATGAAGTTAGGTTTTAATTTTTTTTTTCTTTTCTATTTTCCATGTGGAAAAGGAAAAGGAAAAGAAAAAGAAAAGGGGAAGCCTAGTGGTTATGGGACAAATGCTTTAAACTTGTCCTAGAATTATTGATTATATCCATTCTCCGTTAGGGCTTCCCTGGTAAATCAGCCGGTAAAGAATCTGCCTGCAATGCGGGAGACCTGGGTTCGATCCTTGGGTTGGGAAGATTCCCTGGAGGAGGGCATGGTAACCCACTCTAGTATCTTGCCTGGTGAACACCCATGTACTGAGGATCCTGGCAAGCTATAGTCCATGGGGTCACAAAGAGTCGGACATGACTGAATGACTAAACACAGCATTCTCCATTAGGAAAAACTATGCAACAAATTTAGAAAGAAGAAAACAGCATCTTGTAAAGTCATAAACAAACATCGGTGTAAACAGTCAAGAAAAGAAAATAGCTGACAACGCAGATACAGAAGACCTGAGACGGATGTTGGCACACCTTTGTAGCAGTATAGTTGGGCACTGCTGTGAGGGCAGTAGTGGTGGAAAAGGAAAACCTTCAAGATGCCTCAAAAGCTGGTGATTTCTTGGACACATCAGTTTTAGGAACGAATTCACAAGGAAGAGTCAAAGATTGGGGCACTGATTTCAAGCACCTATTGTGTCTGTGCCGTCCTTGGAAAGTCATTGTGTAAACTCAGGACATATGCCTAGCATATGAATCTCCATTCTGTTAATAGAAGCATTATGTCACCTGTTTGGTAAAAGCAGAGGCAGTTATTTAACTCAATTTAGCCTTTGACCTAGTCTCCATCTTATTCTGGATCTGAGATAATGAGTAATATACTTTATTGCCCTGACATCAGTGAAAGAGAGTAATGCCCAACCTTCAGAGTTGTGGGGACACTTAAACAAGATGATTCATATCTTGCATTTAGCACAGTGCTGGGCAGAGCTGAATGTTCAATAAATGGTCATTAGAACTGACAGTGAATGAACTAGACCTGTAGACAGACACACAGACACACGCATACACAAACTTGTATGTGCATGTGTGTGTGTGTGTGTGTGTATATGCACATATATATGTGTGTGTGTGTGTAATAAATGTACTCAGTTCTCAGTTGTGTCTGACTGTGACCCCATGGACTGTAGCCCGCCAGGCTCCTCCATCCATGGAATTTTCCAGTCAAGAGTAGTGGAATGAGTTGCCATTTCTTACTCCAGGGAAATCTTCCTGACCCAGGGATTGAACCTGTGTCTCTTATGTGTTCTGCACTGGCAGACAGATTTTTTACCACTGTGTCACCTGGGAAGCCTCATATGTAATATATATATATATGTAAATGAAATTCTTAGTATCCTCAAAAGCATATGTTATGAATCAGAGGCAGTCTGGACATACATGCCATTTTACATTTGCTCATGTCTTCTAATTCCACGTTCCCAGAATACAGAGTGCAGTTTGGCAAAATTATACTGATATACTTTTGATCTGTGCCTGTTCTGTAGAAAAAATCCTCGCAGTGACCCAAAACACTTTGAATGCTTTTGCAGAATTAGCATCAGCTCTACCTACAGACCACCAAGAGGAAATAGCACAAAGGCACCCTGCTTTTCCTACAGACATGAGCACGGTCTTTTCAAGTTATTATACAGTGTACAATGCCAAAAACATTTGACTGGAGATAATTCTCATTCCAAACATTCCAGATAGCCAGCAATGACAGTAAAAACATATATTTTAGAAAACAGTACAATTCATCCACTAGGTCCCTGTGTGTCAACATGACTGCCCGGTGGCCTAATTTTAATGTGATAAAAGTTCTCTGTAGCATTGAATGAAGGTAGACATGCAAAACAAAGTGCCCTGAGAGAAAGTCATTCTTGTTTTATTTTATGCCCAGTGTTTCCAAGTAGTGAGTCCGGCTAGGATGCCCCTAACATCTCCTAAGATCTTCAAGAGACTTCAAGGAGACTTCTCATCCGTGGTCCAAAGGCACCTTGAGAATTACACAAGCTCTGTCATCGTCAAGCTGAGGTTGGTCTCAGAGACCCCGGGTTCCCACAAGTTGCTTTCAGAGAAACTCACTGCTTTTGGAGTGGGAGGGGACCTCAAGGATGCCTGCTTCCAAGCAAAAGCATATATTTTTATTTGGCTACGCTGGGTCTTAGTTGTGGCACATGGGCTTAGCTGTTCTACAGCATGTGGGATCTTGGAAAAGACCCTGATGCTGGGAAAGATCAAGGGCAGGAGGAAAAGGGGGAGACAGAGGATGAGAGGGTTGGATGGAATCACCTACTCAATGGACATGAGTTTGAGCAAGCTATCAGGAGATATTGAAAGACAGGGAACCCTGGTATGCTGCAATCCATGGGGTGGCAAAAAGTCGGACACGACTCAGCGACTTAACGATAATGTGGAACCTTATTCCACCAGTGATTGAAAGCAGGCACGTCCCTTTCATTGGAAGGTGGATTATTAACCCCTGAATCACCAGGGAAGTCCCAAGAATATTTTCAACTTCATCTTAAAGCCTGATCAACTAAGACTCTAAGGAACCAAGACAACTAAGTACAATATGCTGCCCTGGATGAAACAAAGGAAAAAATAAACACCAAAAATAAAACATAAATATGAAACGAGTCAAAACTAAGGATATCTGAAAAAGTATGGACTTGAGTTAGTAAGAATATAGATGACACTTGAAGGAAGCAGAGTTTAGCAAGGCCAACCCCAGCAAAAATCGGCATGCTGCTCTCTCTGCCTCAAACATAAAGGAATCGATCAACGATGCATCCAAGGGCTGGCAACTGAAACAGTTTCAGTAAAATCAGTACTCAAATCTTAGATCTTTTGACTAAACATATTGTGATCTCTGGGCTTCCCAGGTAGAGCTAGTGGTAAAGAACTTGCCTGCCAATGCAGGAGACTCAAGAGAGCCAGGTTCGATCCCTGGATAGGGAAGGTCCCCTGGAGAAGGGCATGGCAACCCACTCCAGGATTCTTGCCTAGAAAATTCCATGGACAGAGGAGCCTGGCGGGCTATAGTCCATAGAGTTGCAGAGAGTCGGACATGACTGAGCATACATGCACACACGGCTGTAATCTTTAATCAAACCTCAAACTTTCCACACAATTATTTTAAAGATCTGTAAAATGAAAATACAGGTACTATATTTATGGAGAAAAATTCATGTATAAGCACACCTGCGCAGTTCAAACTGTGTTGTTCAAAGGGCTACTGCATGTCCATATTGGTTCAATAACTGTGACAAAGGCACCACACTAATGTGAGATGCTAATAGCAGGGGGAATAGTGTGTGGGCTGCACAGGAACTCTGCACTATCTGCACACTTTTTTCTGTAAATCTAAAACTCAGTGGAAATAAAATATTTATTTTTAAAAGTTACTCATTTCTGTATTTGGAAAAGGAATTACAAAACTGACTTTTTATTCTAATTGGTTGTAGTCAACTTCATGTTACAAATGCTTAAAATATCAAATGTACAAACTCCTTGCTTTGCAGTATGAAATCTCCATTCCTGTTGAATTATGTCTGGCCAGAAGGCAAACGGAGAAAGCAATGGCACCCCACTCCAGTACTCTTGCCTGGAAAATCCCATGGATGGAGGAGCCTGGTGGGCTGCAGTCCATGGGGTCGCTAAAGGTCGGACACAACTGAGAGGCTTCCCTTTCACTTTTCACTTTCATGCATTGGAGAAGGAAATGGCAACCCACTCCAGTGTTCTTGCCTGGAGAATCCCAGGGATGGCGGAGTCTGGTGGGCTGCCGTCTATGGGGTTGCACAGAGTCGGACACCACTGGGGTGACTTAGCAGCAGCAGCAGAAGGCAAACAGGATCAGCTACGGGCTGACCACACCCTGGGCTGGGTTTATGCTCAGGACCCTGGAGTCTGAGGGAAGTGTCTTAACTAAAGATCCTCACACCCTAACAGCTACCAGATCCATGGCTGCCATGACACCCTGCCCAGCTGGTTCTAGGCAGTTCTCCCCGGAGTGGGACTGCGGTAATCTCCAAGGGAATGGGGGGTTATTTGGACAGGCTGTTCCCTGGAAGACAAAGGCAATTACTTTAAGTAATTTGCTTTGCATATTCCAGGATACATATATATACACACACAATATAAATATATACATACATATATACATATAAATACATATATATACATACATATAAAGATATTAATTTCTACCAAGGCTGGTGAGTGATCACACCATCATGATTAACTGGGTCATGAAGATAGCCACTCAGTTGTGTACAAATTTGAAGTGTGGGTCTTTATAATTCACAGGATTTTTTTCTGCATAATACTTGCTGAGTCCTATGTTATAGTCACTATATCCAAATGTTTGAGAGGTTTGCTCTCCTCGTCCACATGGCCCAGGTCGCCAGAATTAAAACTTAGAATTACCTGATGTTTCCATCTACCAGTGAAAGTTTGAAAGGTACACTAACCTTGTTAAATGATGCTGCCAGGCTGGACCATGGAGAGACTCTGTCAGGAAATCATTCAATATATAGCACCAAAGAAATGCAGCACGATGATGTAATCACTCACCTAGAGCCAGACATCCTGGAATGTGAAGTCAAGTGGGCCTTAGGAAGCTTCACTACGAACAAAGCTACGGGAGGTGATATTCCAGTTGAGCTATTTCAAATCCTGAAGGATGATGCTATGAAAGTGCTCCACTCAATATACCAGCACATTTGGAAAACTCAGCAGTGGCCACAGGACTGGAAAAGGTCAGTTTTTATTCCAATCCCAAAGAAAGGCAATGCCAAAGAATGTCAGAGTGAAGTGAAGTGAACTGAAGTTGCTCAGTCGTGTCCAACTCTTTGTGACCCCATGGACTGTAGCCCACCAGGCTCCTCCATCCATGGGATTCTCCAGGCAAGAATGCTGGAGTGGGTTGCCATTTCCTTCTCCAGGGGATCTTCCCAACCCAGGGATCGAACCCAGGTCTCCCACATTGCGGGCAGATGCTTTAACCTCTGAGCCATTTGGTAAGCTAAGAATGCTCAAACTACCGCACAATTGCACTCATCACACACTAGTGAAGTAAAGCTCAAAATTCTCCAAGCCAGGCTTCAGCAATACGTGAACCATGAACTTCCAGATGTTCAAGCTGGTTTTAGAAAAGGCAGAGGAATCAGAAATCAAATTGCCAACATCCGCTGGATCATCAAAAAAGCAAGAGAGTTTCAGAAAAACATCTATTTCTGCTTTATTGACTATGCCAAAGCCTTTGACTATGTGGATCACAATAAACTGTGGAAAATTCTGAAAGAGATGGGAATACCAGACCACCTGACCTGCCTCTTGAGAAATCCGTATGCAGGTCAGGAAGCAACAGTTAGAACTGGACATGGAACAACAGACTGGCTCCAAATAGGAAAAGGAGTACGTCAAGGCTGTATATTGTCACCCTACTTATTTAACTTCTATGCAGAGTACATCATGAGAAACGCTGGGCTGGAGGAAGCAGAAGCATGAATCAAGATTGCCAGGAGAAATATCAAAAACCTCAGATATACAGATGACACCACCCTTAAGGCAGAAAGTGAAGAAGAACTAAAGAGCCTCTTGATTAAAGTGAAAGAGGAGAGTGAAAAAGTTGGAGAGTGAAAAGCTCAACATTCAGAAGACTGAGATCATGGCATCTGGTCCCATCACTTCATGGCAAATAGATGGGGAAACAGTGGAAACAGTAACTGTCTTTATTTTTCTTGGCTCCAAATTCACTGCAGATGGTGATTGCAGCCATGACATTACTTACTCCTTGGAAGAAAAGTTATGACCAACCTAGATAGCATATTCAAAAGCAGAGACATTACTTTGCCAACAAAGGTCCATCTAGCCAAGGCTATGGTTTTTCCAGTGGATGTATGGATGTGAGAGTTGGACTGTGAAGAAAGCTGGGCGCCGAAGAATTGATGCTTTTGAACTGTGGTGTTGGAGAAGACTCTTGAGAGTCCCTTGGACTGCAAGGAGATCCACCCAGTCCATTCTGAAGGAGATCAGTCCTAGGTGTTCATTGGAAGGACTGATGGTGAAGCTGAAATTCCAATACTTTGGCCACTGGATGCGAAGAGTTGACTCATTGGAAAAGACCCTGATGCTGGGAGGGATTGGCGGCAGGAGGAGAAGGGGATGACAGAGAATTAGATGGTTGGATGGCATTACTGACTCAATGGACATGGGTTTGGGTGAACTCTGGGATTTGGTGATGGACACGGAGGCCTGGCACGCTGTGGTTCATTGAGGTCACAAAGAGTCGGACATGACTGAGTGACTGAACTGAACTGAACTGAGTGGCTAAAGAAAATTTCAAACTCTGTTGAGATCAAAGGGTCAGTAGTGAACCCATGTCGGCAGCATTAGTGGCTCTCCAGGGCATACATAGCTTTTAACCTTGGAAGATCTAATCTTCTAAGGAAACATTTAGGAGAATCAAATTGATAGTATTAGCTCGTCTGTGTTAAGATGGGTTTTGTGCAATTCAGCATGTTAAATATTTTATCAACAATAACATGCTGTGATAGAGTAATTCAAAATAAAACCTGCTCAATTCTTGGTTGAAAATTTTAGTGGTAATTTACTATGATGTTGAAGCATGCATGTTCATTTAAGTATAACGATCTTTGTTTTTCAAGAGTCACCATCTTGAGAAATAATTTTTCTAGTCCTGGGAAGAGGCAGAACTTTGTGGTGTGATGTGCTCGAGAGCCCCTTCTGGGAGATAATTATTAACCTACATGATAAAAATGCTTGAACAATTTTCTGATAGACATTAATTAGCTCAAGAACCTCTTCTAAGAACAGCCTAGCTGACTTTAACCTGGTGACATGCCTCAGGACTTTAATTACTGTTTATCCAGTCTTGCTGTCTCCTTAATAAGAATCTTAAAAATCCAGTGTAAAATGATTCTCTAATCATTTCTTCCTACTACAAAATGCCTCTACTGAGTTGCAATCATTCAATATCTTAGAAGTCTTTCCCTTGAAGCAAAACTTAGACCTAGGCTCTGAATCAATTTGTCTGAGAACTTACTTTAATAATATTTATGTTCAATTCATTAGACTTTAAGATTTACTATAGTATTTGATTCTTCTGTCAAAAAGTGGTACCTAGAAAGAAAATCAGCAATGCTAAATTTATAAATTTATTTAAAATCCTCTCAATGCAAGTGAGAATCAAATTTATAAATAAAACCAAAGTTGCCATAGGCGCCTCTAAAAACTGCCAAAAATTTGTTAATAAATGAAATAAGATTCATAATTTTAAGTTAAAGTTTAAGGATGAATTAGTTTGGGGGATTTGGCTTTTTAATAATTAAATATTATTTTTTTAAGTTGTCTTCTGAATAATCTTTTCTGTACACAAAGGCTTCCTTCAAAGGCATTGAAAATGCTCACATTGATTCCACCAAAACTGCATAGTGAGGGATTCCACAAACGCCAGAAAGGATCTTGGATTCTGAGAAGCCAAAATATCAGTAATAACTAAAGACTGTGATGAGAGTTTGCTTTGCTTTTTTAAAAATTTTATTTTGATTAAGGATGTTGTCATAGCTCTTTTAAGTGCTCCAAAAGCTTATTCCCTTTTTCAGCTATTCTCCTAAATGGAATCATGAAGCAAATCCTCCCTGAAAATTCATACTTAAATCTCTCCTTTTCAAGTGGCAGGACCTCCAAGGAGAAAGTCACATAATCAACTTTATGCCTTCTTGTTTTGTTTTGGTTATATTTCTTATGTTCACTCTTTCCCACATATACAGAGTAGAAATACAAGTTTGAAAACAAGCATACACAATGTCCTCAAATTGAATGTCTGGTAAAATTAAACCATAATTCTACAAAAGTGTTTTTGTCTTTTATCTCCTCATCATGATGTTTCTAGAATTTACAACATTGTAGTCACCCAGTCACTTGAGTGACTGAATGACACAGAGGAAATTATGGAAAGACGCTCTTCGTCCCTTCCATCTTCCTTCTTGCCCTACCCTATTTTCACCTTCGCTTAGTTCAGTATATCATTTCTGTCTCTGTGGTTCACCTTAGACATACAGTACCTAAATTTACTGCTGCGATACGTTTTGGCTTGTAGGGTTAGATTATTTCCTCAAGTTCTGAGGGCAAAGATGACCTCAGACATACCTCAGGATAAAGCTGGAGAGGTTTCAAGCCAGGTTGAGTTGTTGAGTCAGAGGACCAGGTTTGGCATTTAGAGAGATGGTGATTCAAGTCAGTGCAGACTTCTGGGTTGGAAGCAAGTATCTTCAGACTGGAGTCTGCAGAGTCAAGCATACTAAAGGACTTGGTTTGGGATCCTCTCAAGCCAGAAAAAAAATAAGCAGGGGAAAGGGATAAACCTGGGATTGAATAGGATTCTTGGAATCTGGAATAAATTAATTGCACATCCACACAAATGCATCCCTGATGGACAATGATTGATGCTAGGAGTGCACACCGTATGCCTTCTGCTCTGGTGTTAAAACAGAATCCTACCTTCTGGGCACTTTCTGGAGAGCAGGTATGAATCAATTCTGGGAAGGAGACAGCCATCTGTAGTTTAATTCCCTCCTGGTTCCCACAGCATTTCATTTCTCAATAACGAGAACAAAGAAAATAAGATATAGCATATTTTGATGAATATTATAATGTGCTTTGAAAGCACATAACAGGGGGTGTGGTGGTGGAGGAATCAAATGAATGGAGTTTAAAAGGACCAAATCAATACAATCAGAAAGGGCATATTTCAGATTTTTCATGAATAATCATAATGAGTTTTTATCAGTTTATGTGGAATTGAAGCTATATTCGCAACTTTTATATTATTAATTTTCTGGAGAGCAATGAAGTAGAGACACTCATAATTCTCTTTGAAATATGCATTATTAGTCAGGGTGGATCCCCTCACTTGTGAAGTCCAGAACAAAATGCAAATGCAGACAGCCCCTTGATCTAAATACAGGGAAAAGGTGTCATTAAGGTACTGATGAATATAACTTTTTCTTTTTTGATTTCTCTCTTGACTTGTCATGGTGTTTTGTTTGCTAGTTAAAGTCATTCTAAGTAAAGACAAATTAAAAATTTAAATTATTAGCATGAGTTTTGCAGTTCATCTTTATACTGTGCAGGGCCAGCTTTCCCTACATATTTTTAGAGCATTTAACTGGTGTGCGGAATCATCAAAATGACACAATCCCTATTTCATAGCACATACATGCATATGTATCGCTTTCTTACCAGAATGGTGAGAAGGCTGTTTAAAATTAACTCAACTGCTTTTTTAGCACTTCTTGACAAGCGCACATTTCTACCAACTTTCTCTACCTTTGGTTTACTGATGAGTAAGAAGGACCTTGGGCTTCCCAGATGGCACAGGGGTAAAGAATCTACCTACCAATGCACGAGAAGAAGGAGACACAGGTTCATTCCCTGGGTCAGAAAGATACCCTGGAGGAGGAAATGGCAACCCACTTGAGTATTCTTGTCTGGAAAATTCCATGGACAGAGGAGCCTGGTGGGTTACAGTCCATGGGGTCGCAAAGAATTGCACACGACTAAACGACTGAACTTGCACACACAAGGAAGATCCCAGAAGAAAAGGAACTGTGGGATGTGCCATCTATGGATGGTCTGCTAATACATGCAAGTAACACAAGAAAAAATAAGTATATTAGGATTTTGTGGCCATTTGTATTTCCTAGAATGCACTCTCTTCTTTAAGGATTCAAAACCATTTCTGATTTGAACCAAATTTGGCATCTCCCGGCTATCAGTGTTTCTACCTACTCCATTACAGACATAACACATTTAGTTTGTACTCTCTTTGATCCACACTGAGTTCCCACAAATTTTAGGTCCCCTGGAGTTCTGTGTTCTTGACATTTGCAAGCACTATGCCCAGACTGGGGCATCCAGAATCCATGAACATGCACACCGAGTGCCATCCTCTATCAAATGTGTGTGTCATCATCTTATCATTCTTCAATTACAAAAGACAACTTCAAAAATAAAGTCAAGAATTTCAAGACCATATAAGCAAAGCATTTTATCAAACATGGGACCCTTCCGAGCACAGAGCTTTGTGCAACTGCTCAGATTGCACCTTCATGAGGCTGCATCTAAAATCTCTTATTGAATTTTAAAGGCAAATGAAAATTTTACGTGAAAGAGAAGCAATAATAGAGCATGAAATCTTGGACAGGAAGGATGGTTGGGATGTTTGCATGGAGAAATATATTGTCAGTAAGTAGAGGTGAGGAGGGAAGCCAAGTTTCTGCAGTGGACACAAGCATCTCTCTTTTTACATTTTACTTATAATTTTAGGGGAAAACTAATAATGATTCTTTATGACATATTGGCATTTTAAAATCAGATTTCTAGAAAAGTAAACTTTGGACTTCAGATTGGCACAGATGTAGATACTTCAAAATATCTGATTTTATTTTTTTTTAAATTTATTTATTTATTTTTAATTTTTACTTTACAATTCTGTGTTGGTTTTGGCATAGATTGACATGAATCCACCACAGGTGTACATGCGTTCCCAAACATGAACCCCCCTCCCACCCCCCTCCCCACAACATCTCTCTGGGTCATCCCCGCGCGTCAGCCCCAAGCGTGTCATATCCTGCATCAGACATAGACTGGCATTTCGATTCTTACATGTTATTATACATGTTTCAATGCCATTCTCTCAAATCATCACACCCTCTCCCTCTCCCTCTGAGTCCAAAAGTCCGCTATACACATCTGTGTCTTTTTTGCTGTCCTGCATACAGGGTCATCATTGCCATCTTCCTAAATTCCATATATATGTGTTAGTATACTGTATTGGTGTTTTTCTTTCTGGCTCACTTCACTCTGTATAATTGGCTGAAGCCAGAGAAGTGCCTGAAGCATTAATTTTTGGAAACACAACCTCTTTTTACATCAGAGTCTACTTTGTCTTCAATTCCATAATTTAAAATCAGATAGAATCCACATTGCAGGCGGATTCTTTACCAGCTAAGCCACCAGGGAAGCTCTAGAAATGATATGTTACATAGTGATTAGGTTCTCAGGTTGGTCTGAAACAACTGTAGACCTGGTGTTGTGCTTCGAATGTTGATAGTGCAGTTTAGTAAACAAAACCTCACGTTGGCTATTTCTTATGAGAAATCATTTCAAAGTCTAGGCATACATTTCTCCTCATCTTACCCTCTGTGAGCAGGGGCTTCCCTGAGTCCTGTGTTGGTGAAAGTGGAGCCCAGAAGGTTACTCTGATCCTTAAAGGTGTGTTGGTAGCTGTGAGAGGTGTGGTGAAAATCCTAGGTTGACCTTGGTACTGGTAACTTAGGGCTTCCCTGGTGGCTTAGCTGGTAAAGAATCCGCCTGCAATGTGGGAGACCTGGGTTCAACCCCTGGGTTGGGAAGATCCACTGGAGAAGGGAATGGCTACCCACTCCAGTATTCTGGCCTTGAGAATTCCATGGACTGTATAGTCCATGGGTTTGCAGAGTTGAACATGATTGAGCAAGTTTCACTTCAGTTCACTGGTAACTTGCTAAAGTTCTCCATTTATAGAAGAGAAGGAATGTGGAAGGAAGAGAACGCTCATCTATAGATACTTAGGAGAATGCGTGTGGAGAACTCCTTAGCAGAATGCTGGATGGACGTCTATTTACTAGATATCCTAAAATAAGTTCCTTATCCATAGATATCTCTGTCTGAGTAGAAAAAATTAAGGTTTTCATGTAGTTATAGCAGCATCATTTTAAAATCTATTGCCCTGTGAGTGTTGGAGAGGCTGAAATGTTTTGGCTTTTCTGCATTGTTGTTTTTCAGCTACTAAGTCATGTCAGACTCTTTGTGACCCCATGAACTGCAGCATACCAGGCTCCCCTGTCCTTCACTATCTCCCACAGTTTGCTCAAGCTCATGTTCATTGAGTAGGTGATGCCATTCAACCATCTTACCCTCTGTTGCCCTCTTCTCCTCCTGCCCTCAGTATTCCCCAGCATCAAGGTCTTTTCCAGTGAGTCAATTCTTCACATCAGATAGCCAAAGTATTGGAGCTTCAGTTTCAGTTATCTGTCCTTTCAATGAATATTCAGGGTTAATAAATTTAGAAAGTTTTTTAAAGCCTTTGTTGGTGTTGTCCGGTCACTAAGTCATGTCCAACTCTTTGCAACCCCATGGACTGCAGCACACCAGACTTCCCTGCCCTTCACCATCTCCCCAAATTTGCTCAAACTCATGTCCATTGAGTCAATGATACAATTCAACCATTTCATCCTCTGTCGCCCCCTTCTCCTGCTGCCCTTCATGTTTCCCAGCAAAAGCCTTAGGGGATAAAAAGTTGACCCAAGAGCAATATTTTAACAAATCAATGCTATAAAAATTAGACATGAGAATGTGATAGTTAAAGATAATGACCTATCAATTCTCTTATCACTAATGTTAATAATGAAGGCTGACATTTATTTGGGGTTCACTCAACTCACAGGCTTCCCTGGTGGCTCAGATGGTAAAGCATCTGTCTACAATGTGGGAGACCCGGGTTTGATCCCTGGATTGGGAAGATCCCCTGGAGAAGGAAATGGCAATCCAGTCCAGGACTATTGCCTGGAAAATCCCATGGACAGAGGAGCCTGGTAGTCTACAGCCCATGGGGTCACAAAGAGTTGGACACGACTGAGCGACTTCACTTCACTTCACTTCAACTCACAGGCACTGTGATTTATTAACATATATATTAATTCATTTAATCTTCATATCAATCCACTGATATGCATATTATTGTATATGACATTTAAGAACTGTGGTTATGGAGTCACCAAGATGTGAAGTAACTAAATTAAGAAGCTTTTAAGCAGTGAAGGAAAACACATACTCAGTGTGTCTGATTCCAGGCATCTTGTCTCAACATTATGGTTTTTTTTTTTTAAATGTTATTTCTGACATATACTTAGAATTGTTGATGCTTTGTTGAATATTTAACATGAAATAAATTTTATAGTATTTTAATTGACAATTTAAATACTACTCATAAATGTTAGGCAAGGATTTGTGTTCATTTAAAAATAAAATTTATTGGCATGTTATTAAACTCTATGAAATACTTCATAGCCACAAGATGTGGGCTCCATCAGAGGGCAGACAGACTGAAAACTATAATCACAGAAATCTAACCAATCTGATCACATGGACCACAGTCTTGTCTAAGTCAATGATACAATGAGCCATGCTGTGTAGGGCCACCCAGAATGGACGGGTTATGGTGGAGAGTTCTGACAAAATGTGGTCCAGTGGAGAGGGGAATGGCAAACCACTTCAGTATTCCTGCCTCGAGAACCCCATGAACAGTATGAAAAGGCAAAAATATAGGACACTGAAAGATGAACTCCCCAGGTGGGTAGGTGTCCAATATGCTACTGGAGATCAGTGGAGAAATAACTCCAGAAAAAAGAAAAGACAGAGCCAAAGCAAAGACAATACCCAGTTGTAGATGTGACTGATGATGGAAGCAAGGTCTGGTGCTGTAAGGAGCAATATTGCATAGAAACCTGGAACGTTAGGTCCATGAATCAAGGCAAATTGGAAGTGATCAAACAGGATATGGCAAGAGTGAACATTGACATTTTAGGAATCAGCGAACTAAAATGGACTGGAATGGGTAAATTTAACTCAGATGACCGTTATATCTACTACTGTGGCAAGAATCCCTTAGGAGAAATGGAGTAGCCATCATAGTCAATGAAAAGGTTCAAAATGTAGTACTGGTCCCATCACTTCATGGCAACTAGATGGGGAAACAGAAGAAGCAGTGACAGATTTATTTTGGGGGCTCCAAAATCACGGCAGATGGTGACTGCAGCCATGAAATTAAAAGATGCTTGTTCCTTGGAAGAAAAGTTATGACCAACCTAGACAGCATATGTCTAAGTAAGTAAGTGAAGTCGCTCAGTTGTGTCCGACTCTTTGCGGCCCCGTGGACTGTAGCCTACCAGGCTTCTCTGTCCATGGGATTTTACTCTTGCCTGGAAAATCCCATGGACAGAGGAGCCTGGTAGGCTACAGTCCATGGGGCCGCAAAGAGTCGGACATGACTGAGCAACTTCACTTACTTAGACAGCATATTAAAAAACAGAGACATTACTTTGCCAGCGAAGGTCCATGTAGTCAAACCTATGGTTTTTCCAGTAGTCATGTATGGATGTGAGAGTTGGACTGTGAAGAAAGCTGAGTGCCAAAGAATTGATGCTTTTGAACTGTGGTGTTGGAGAAGACTCTTGAGAGTCCCTTGGACTGCAAGGAGATCCAACCAGTCCGTTCTGAAGGAGATCAGCCCTAGGATTTCTTTGGAAGGAATGATGCTAAAGCTGAAACTCCAGTACTTTGGCCACCTCGTGCGAAGAGTTGACTCATTGGAAAAGACTCTGATGCTGGCAGGGATTGGGGGCAGGAGGAAAAGGGGACGACAGAGGATGAGATGGCTGGATGGCATCACCGACTCGATGGACATAAGTTTGAGTGAACTCCAGGAGTTGGTGATGGATGGAGAGGCCTGGTGTGCTGCAGTCCATGGGATCGCAAAGTCAGACATTACTGAGCAACTGAGCTGACTGACTGAGCCACAGGATAGAATGAGAGATATTTGGCTATAGTAAAAATTTGACTCAATACAAAATGAGAGATTATGCCTTAAAATACTACTTCTTTGGGGTTGAAACACTTTAACCTCCTTTTCCCATTTTAAAGCTTTTTATAGATGTAGAATAATATTATGATATTAGAATTTTTGGTTCCTCTGTATATCATCCAAAGGGTAATGCCATTGTTGCTTAGTCACTAGGTCATGGATCTTAGACTGCCAGTCACCAGGCTTCTCTGTCTAGGGGATTTCCCAGGCAAGAATACTGGAGGGCCTTGCCATTTCCTACTCCATGGGATCTTCCGGACCCAGAGATAGAACCCGCAGTTCCTGTTGTGTCTTCTGCATTGCAGGCAGATTCTTTACTACTGATCCTTCACTGATACAGATACTAAAGTACTGAGCTTTAGTACTTTACTACTAAATATTTTACTTTGCTACTTTACAGATACTTTACTATTTTACTTTACACCAATATAAATGAATTTATTAAATACTTTGTGAAATTATTTTCCTGTGTTTCTAAATAGCTTGTAGTCTTCATGCCTTTAGAAACAAAGTATATGAAGCACCAAGTCAAGTGCTTGATATGTAGTATGCCTTTAACAGATTGTGTATGGATTAAGTACATTAACCATTTGGTACTTATTATAAAATGATTGCTGCAAAGGAAGGTAATGAAACCTCGATCGAATGCTTTTATTACTTCGTGTGGCAAGCTGGAAAGACAAAATAAAAATATGAAATTTATTTCAGTAAGAATCTGAAATGAAGGAAGAGTGATCTGAGCTACACATGAAAGTGACTGAAGAATTAAGATTTTTAAAACATAAAGACACAAGAATATGGAATGAAATGGAAATGAGTTGTAATGTAGAGTGTGGGAAGATATATGGAGATTTAGAGTAGTTTAATTCAAAGTAAATATAGTCATGCAGTTGTTTTACTAAGGAAAAATGAATTTCTCAAAATAAAAGTCATCCCTTATAATGATGGTATTAAACCCTAAAGGAGAATAATCCCTGATGTTTCCAGAAACCAGAGAATTTTTCTTGTCTATGCCATGAAACTAAATAAAAAAGATTTGCTGACAGAAAAAGAACTGATATTATCTGAATATAAGTTAGAAATCATCCTCTCTAGTGTATCAAAATGGATATAAAGAGGGTTTGTTTTTTTTCTTGATATAAAATATATTTTATTTTAGAGTAAAATTAATATTGAAATGATTAGAAAGACTAAGACATGCTTTAGTATTGAAAATTAAGTTATGTATCACTAGGGATTTTATTTTAAAATTTTTCTAGACATAATAGACATACATAAAAGATAGATCAATATGTTTCAGTACACAATAATTTTTTTAAATTTATTTTTTTTTATTTTACTTTACAATACTGTATTGGTTTTGCCATACATCAACATGAATCTGCCATGGGTGTGCACACGTTCCCAATCCTGAACCCCCCTCCCACCTCCCTCCCCATACCATCTCTCTGGGTCATCCCTGCACCAGCCCCAAGCATCCTGTATCCTACATTGAACCTAAACTGACACAATAATTTGTTTTTATCAAAGTATAAGTATGTTTTATGAATCTCAAGTATCTTACATACATGTTATTTCTCCCTTTTTGTGTTTTTTTTATGATCCATATTTATATTCACAACAGTAACATTTTATTTATTTCCCTTTATGGAATTTCATTTTTGAATATGTTAGAAAAAAACCTTAGTTAAAAAACTACTACAGGTCTTTTCTTTAACATTTTGGATCTTGTTTTTTTTGCTATCGTATGCCACGATCTTTTTCACCCTTTTCCACTATAACAGAATGGCTTTTAGTTAAAAAACAAACAAACAAACAATCTTCTACCCACCTACCTCATTTGTCTAGAAAAGCATTCCTTCTCATAAACACCTAGAATGGTGAGGATACATCCCTGCTTTTGGAAGACATAAGCTTCTAGGTCTAGCAACTTCATTGCTATTTAGCAGCTAGCTTAGGGTCTTATATAACAGATAAATTATTTTAAAATCTTAAAATCTAAAGGGCCACTGAAATTAAACAAGCTGAATCTTTAGAAGAGATAATCCATTCAAAACCAGGAATGTGATTTGCGAATGAAAATTTACTGCAGCATCCCACAGAGGTACCTGAAATCACAACCAGAATGCTTTATTCGGAATGCTTTAAAAGTTCATCAGGAAATGTATGTGTGCGCTTAGTTGCTCAGTCGTGTCCCACTCTTTGTGACCCCGTAGATGTAGCCTGCCACGCTCCTCTGTCCATGAAATTCTCCAGGCAAGAATACTTTGATGGGTTGCCATTTCTTTCTCCAAGGGATATTTCCAACCTGGTGATCGAACCCAGGTCTCCTGCATTGCAGGCAGATGCTTTACCATCTGAGCTACTAAGGAAGCATAAGGAAATGTATGTATAAAGAAATGTACATGCTCAGTCAAAATGAAACCTGGCAGGAGGTGCATTATAGGATAAGTTTCCAAATTCTGATAGCATAAAAAGAGATTTGTGCTGGGGTGAGATTCTCCAGTTCTATAACAGAGCAAGAATTTCTCATCTCCAAACTGTGATTGTGTTATTGTGATGTAATAAGAAATATGGGGCTTCCCAGGTGGCTCAGGGGTAGAGGATCTGCCTGTCAAGCAGAAGAGAGAGACGTGGGTTCGATGGGTTGGGAAGATCCGTTGGAGAAGGAAAAGGCAACCCACTCCAGTATTCTTGCTTAGGAAATCCCCTTGACAGAGGAGCTTGGTGGGCTATGTACCATGGGGTTGCAAAGAGTCAGACACAACTTAATGACTAAACAACAGACAAAATATATATATATATTGGTTTTTGTCCCTGGTTCCTGGCCAGATTTGCTAAAGCCTTTGTAACTTCTTAAGTCACAGAGGTAGTAAGAGCATCTTATACTGTTATTTGGTCTCCTAAACTCCTTGGAATGTCTCATGTGAATGGAACATATGTTGGAAGCCTCCTGATAGCTTCAGAATAGAAGGCTTCTCACCAAGAAGTCATGTTTAGATGCTTGGAACTTTGAGCCCAATCCTCATGGAGAGGAGAGGAGCTGGAGATTGAACTGATAAATTGATCATGCCTATATAATGAAGCCTCCACAAAGGTCTCTTAACTACAGGATTTGGTGAACTTGTGGCTAAATGAAAACATCCATGTGCCAGGAGTATGGCAGACAGCAGCTTCATGGGGACAGAAGATCCAGAATCCTTCATGGGGACAGACTCTCAGAATCCTTCCAGTCCTCATCTTGTGTATCGTCCTCTGTTATATAATGAGCAAGTATGATGCAATTCAGAGCGTCCTTGAGTTCTGTGAGCCGTTGTAGCAAATGTCCTATCCATTCTATTGAACCAAGGGAGGGTACATCCAGACAACAGAATGTTATTCAGTACTAAAGAGAAATAAACTCTCAAACCATGAAAACGTATGTAGGAACCTTAAATTCATATTATTAAATGGAAGAAAACCAATTTGAAAAGACTAAATACTGTATGACTCCATCTATATGATATTCTAGAACAGGCAGACCATAGAGACAGGAAAAAGATCAGTGGTTAACAGGGACTGTAAGAGAGGGGATGGATAAGTGGAACACAGGATTTTTAGGGTAGTGAACTCTATCAAACTCTGTACAATACTGTAATGGTGGATATATGTCATTAGGTATTTTGTCTAAACCCATAGAATGTACAATACTAAAAGTAAACCCGATTGAAAACTATGGACTTTGGATAAGGATGATGTGTCAGTGTAGGTCCATCATTTGTAACAAAAGGACCACTCTGGTGGGGGAATGTCGATAAGCTAGGAGCAGACTCCTACGATGTATATACATTCAGGGTAAGATTCTAAGAAACCCCTCAGAAAACAGAATTTGGAAGGCAAAAGAGCTAAGTAGAGATTTCAATAGCTTCCTGGTGCTGAGGAATGAGAAACTGCATCCATCTAAGAACTGGTGCTTTTGAAATGAGGTGCTGGAGAAGACTCTTGGGAGTCCCTTGGACTTCAAGGAAATCAACCACTGAATATTCTTTGGAAGTATGGATGCTGAAGCTGAAGCTTCAATACTTTGGCCAGTTGATAAGAAGAACTGACTGATTAAAAAGACCTTGATGCTATGAAAGATTGAAGGCAAAAGAAAAAAGGGCCGGCAGAGCATGAGATGGTTAACTAGCATCACTGACTCAATGGACAACAATTTGAGCAAACTCCAGGAGATAGTGGAGGGTAAAGGAGCCTGGCATGCTAAACCGTGGGGTCGGAGAGTCAAACATGACTTAGCAACTGAACAACAGCAACAACTTTATGCATTTCCTAGTCTGCTCAGTCTGCCATAACAAAATACAAATGACTGGGTGGCTTAAACAAGAAATTTATTTTCTCACGGTTCTGGAGGATGGAAGTCCACATTCAGGGTGCTAGCATGATCAGCTCATGGTGAGGCTTCTCTTTCAGGTCTATAGATGGCTGCCCTCTTACTGTGTTCTCACACAGCAAAGGGAAAGGAAGAAAGGCCTCTGGTATCTCTTCTTATAAGGGCCCCAATTTCATGACTTCATCTAAATCTGCTGCTGCTGCTGCTAAGTCATTTCAGTCGTGTCCTATTTTCTGTGACCCCATAGACCACAGCCCACCAGGCTCCACTGTCCCTGGGATTCTCCAGGCAAGAATACTGGCGTGGGTTGCCATTTCCTTCTCCATCATCTAAATCTAATTACTTTTAAAAATTCTTACCATCATACTGGGGGTTAGGGCTTCAACATTTTGGGAGGCAGCAGTTTAGTCTGTAGTGATGGGTATTAGTTTCCTGTTACTGCTGTAATAGTTGTCCACAAACCTAAAGTCTGAAAACAATACAAATTTATCATCTTACTGTTCCAGAAGTCAAAAGTATAAAATGATCTCAGTGAGCTAAAACCAAACAGTCAGAGAAGCAGCATTTCTTCCCAGATATTTCATGGAAGATCCATCTTCTTATCTTTTCCAGCTTCAAGAGGTTACATATATTATTTGGCCCATGACCCCCTTCAGAGTCACCGTTGCTTCTCAAATCTTTCTCCTGCTTCCATATCTCTCTTCTACCTCTTTTTCCCACTAATGAGAATGCCTGTCATTTTACTGGGTTCATCCAGGTAATTCAAGATATTCCCTACATGTTAATCAAGGTCAGCTGATTGCCAAATATAATTCGATCTGCAAACTTAATTATAGCTTGCAATATAACCTAATATAGTCACACTTTCTGGAAATTAGAACATGGATTTTGTGGGGGCAGGGGGTGATGTCATTATTCTACTAGAGACCCTGGGTTTGGTAAACAACTCAAGCTTTCTCCTGAGACCTCAGAAGGACTATGCCCTAGGGGAAAAAAGTCAATATTGAAATAGCCCATAGCTACCAAAACACCAAATAACCTTCAATCAGACCAAGATGGTCCACTAGACCTCTATCTACCTTTCTCAGAAAACAAAACATTTTTGAAGGAAAACACTTTAACTTTTACTCACATGTCTAATCAAAAATATGAAACTTGTCAAAACACAGAAAGATGAACTGGAGATGAAGAAAAATATAAATAAATAGAAACATATCCATAGATAATTCAGATGCTGGAGTTTTTAGGCAGAATATTTAAAATAATAAGAGTCAATATGTCAAGAAAACAGAAGAAAATTTGGAGAATTCCAGGAGAGACTCAGAATCCATCAAAATTGTCAAATGGAAATTTGAGAACAGTTAAATGCAAGACTGAAACTAACAACTGAGTAGATGGCTGTAATGAAATATCAGCAGAGCAAAGGTCTAGTGAACTGGAAGACATGTCTTCAGAAAGCATGCATATTTATGCATGAAGGAAAAAGAATATAAAAGGAATTTAGGACACAACAAAAATGTGTGACAAGCTTTTAATAAGATTCTAATCTGGGAGAATAAATAGAAGCAAACATTCAATTAAGAGAAACATCAAGGGGCTTCCCAGGTGGTCCAGTGGTTAAGAATTTGTCTGCCAGTGCCGGGCACATGGATTCGATCCCTGGTCCGGGAAGATTCCACACACTGTGGGACAACTAAGCCTGTGCACTGCAATGACTGAGCCTGTGACCTAGAGTCCACGTGCAGCAACTCCTGAGCTTATGTGCTCCAACTACTGAAGCCCACTCGCTGGAACCTGTGCTCCAGGCAACAAGAGAAGCCACCACAATGGAGAGCCTGCAATGAAGAGTAGCCCTTGCTCACCACAACTAGGGAAGATCTAAAACATCAGGTGCACAATAGGAAAAAAAAATGTGTTTTAAGATCAATAAACTTGTTAAATCTCTAGCAAGAGTGATTAAGAAGAAGACAAATTATGCATTTTGCATACATTTGCAAAACTAATTATAGGAAGTTATTTTATGGGTTGACTAGGGTAAAATAATTCCTCCTAAATCTTGGTGGCTTAAAACTGGAATTGTTTATTGTTTCTCATTTGCCTGTGGGTCTGCAGGATTTCAGCTGATAGGGCTGTGCCCAGCCAGGAGAATATAACAAGTGAATGCACAGAGAGGCAGAAGAATAATTAGAGCCACAATTCAACCGACCGCAACTATGTACAACTTTATACCAATAAATTCTATGATATAGAAGAAACGGACAAGTCACTTGACAAACAAAGCAACTGAATGAGAAAAAATGAAAAATATGAATATTCCTGTACTATTAAATAAGTTGAATACAAAATTAATATTTTTTCACAAACATAATTTATGGTATACATAGCTTCACTGGTGAATATTTTCAAACATTCTAAGAAGAAATAACTCAAATGTTGCATAAATTCTTACAGTACATAGAATAAGATATAAAACTGCCTGGTTCATTTTTCAGGTTTGCATGACCTGGATAATAAAACTGACAAGAACACTGCAAGAAAAATTGCAGGCTATTATTTCTCATGACTATAGGCAAAAATCCTAAGGAGAATTATAATAAATCAAACCAATAATATTTTTAAGGAATAATATATGATTATCATTAATAATTATATCAGAAAATCTTGCAAGATGAGACTAGCATTCAAAAATCGATAAAAGTAGGTCACTGTAGTAGCAGGATAAAGGAAAACACCATATGAGTCTCAATAGCCCTGTATTAAAGCCCATAAAATTAGGAATAGAAGGAAACTTCCTCAGTCAAATGAAACGTATATACCAAAAACATCACACTCAATGTGCAAACACTAAACTCTTTCGCCTTGAGTTTGCAATCAAGTTGAAACTACTCAAAAAGTTATGGAAGCTGGTAGGAGTCTTCAGGGTGGGGGTGAGGGAGAGGAGAGAGAAACATTAGCAATGACTAGGTCAAACTGATATCAGTACAAGTTTTTAAGGAATAGTAATGAAAACAGCTCTTAATTTGTAAAATGGAAAGATGCCAGTTATTTGCTTTTTATCTTCCTTGATGGCTCAATTGGTAAAGAAGCCACATGCAATGCAGGAGACCTGGGTTCAATCCCTGGGTCAGGAAGATACCCTGGAGAAGGGAATGGCAACCCACTCCAGCATTCCTCCCTGGAGAATCCCATGAACAGAGAAGCCTGGGCTGCAGTCCATAGGGTCACAAAGAGTCTGACACGACTGAGAGACTAAGCACAGCATAACACCCAACTTGTGTTACTATTTTTTTTTAATGATAAAAAATTATTTCTAGTACTACATTGGGGATGCAAGAAATGAATGGATAAGGGGTTTTTATTTTTTTATTTTGCAATTAAATGTTTGCATTTTTATAATACTGTGTGTATTTTCCTTTTACTATTGCTATGAATAAAGTTGCTTGTGAAGTGAATTATAAAGTATTATTGTATTTCTTCTCTATACATAGATAT
The DNA here is from genome assembly GCF_014754425.2 of Oryx dammah. Classification (NCBI taxonomy): domain Eukaryota; kingdom Metazoa; phylum Chordata; class Mammalia; order Artiodactyla; family Bovidae; genus Oryx; species Oryx dammah. Next base: position 18,985,607 of record NW_024070211.1, read on the forward strand.
AAGAAATGAACACATTTTATAATAAAAGGAAGGAGGTTGAAGGGCTGATCAGTAATAAACTTTAAGTTGTGTCACTGATTGAATAGTGCTAGGGCTGCATTCATAGGGTGTTAATACGAAGGTTCAATTCCTAGGTTGGGAATATCCCCTGCAGGAGGGCCTGGCAACCCACTCCAGTATTCTTGCCTAGAGAATCCCATGGACAGAGGAGCCTGGCCGGCTAGAGTCCATGGGGTCTCAAAGAGTTGGACTGAAGCAACTGAGCACACAAGCATGAGTACCTCTCTATATATCTCACTAAGTGGAAGAAATCAATCGCTTTTTGCTTTTCTTTTTTTTTTTTTAGGTTTCATAAAAGGAATTTTATTCAAAGAGTCTTTTACTCCTGAGTCCTTTGAAAGTTCTTTCAGAAGCCCTGAATTTCTGAATTTACTGTCAGGCAGAGCTAACGTTCTCTGCATCCAATGTGAATGTTTCTTTTTGACAAGGGAGTAACTGGAAAACTTTGAAAACTTTTACCAAAAACATTAATTACTTCATCACTGGAAGTCTCCTGTATGCTTTCATATTCCAGTAAATAGCTTGGTAACTTTACAGGAGCAGGGAATGAATTAAAATCATAAAACATAATAAACATTTCAAATGAGTTCACATCTCTGCTCAGTTTGTGGCCATGTGGAACCCTGGCAGCTCATGCCAGGAGAAGTGACAAGATTCTGCCAGCCTCCTGGCTACAAGGCATGAAGCTTTGCTGGAATGAAAGACTTCATGGAGTTGAAAACAAGAGCCTTTGCAGATGGAGAACCAGAGAACCTGGGAAGCATGCAAAGAATGCGGTCCTTGAGCTAAATTACCTAACCAGAAATTACTCACCCAGGGGCTCCAGCCTGTTAGGAACTCTGGGTCAATTTGTGAAGAAATTAGCAGTTAAAAAAAAAATCTCCAGGTTGAATACTTTTTATTTTGAAAGTTTTTTAGTCATGAAACTAGAGGAAAAGGTGGCGTGATCCTTCTAGAAACATAATAAACTTGACTTTGCTTCTTTGTTTTTCTTCATAAAACATGTTTACTACTGTTTTTAATGGCTTTTAGAAAATTCCCATTGAGTCAGAAAGAGTCTGATTTCAATCCAAGTTGTCCTGTCAGCTTAGATAGAAACATTATTAACTCCATCTCTTATGTCAATTTTATGAAGTAAAAAACAAAAACAAAAAAAAAAAAACACAAAAACAAGTATTTGTACTTGTTTAAAAGGGAAGCACGAATAATAGTAAAAGGGAAACAGGTAGCCCTTGTATTTCAAAGACGAGTTCTTCAAAATATATATGAGTCACTTTTTGAAACTTGAAACAGTTTTTCTCACAGAAGGAATGTGAAATTGTGTGAAGAGAAGGTTCACAGAAGGAATAGTGCTGTGCTATAAACATTACATATTTTAGCATTTGGGAAAATATATCCTGGGAATCTTAGTCAAGATGTGCAAGTAACAGAAACCAGCTAGCTGGCTGACTGTGAGATGGGAACTCATTAAAAAGAAGCAAGGTTATCTCTTAGAACTCAGGAATGTCTGGCAATATGGGAACCAGGGCCAGGAATGATCTGTAAAACTGTCATTGCTACACTTGTGTCTTATCTCTGCCTGCTGGACTGAGTGGACAGACTGCGTTGCCCTCTCTGTACAAGGCAGGCAGGGTGTGGTCACCAAGAGCTTCTTAGGCTCATCTGCTCTCTTTGAAGAGTCCATGTCAAACTGATTGGACTAGAACTAAATAGTTCAGCTCTAGTTCCAAACAGCTCTCCAGGCTCCTCCGCCCATGGAATTTCCTAGGCAAGAATACTGTAGTGGGTAGCCATTTTCTTCCCCAGAGGATCTTCCCTAGGAATTGAATCTGGGTCTCCTGCATTGCAAGAAGATTCTTTATGATCTGAGCCAAGAGAGAAACCCCATTAATAGCATTAATTGGCATAATTTCAGTCAGTTGTCCATCCAAAATCCAATTGGCTGCCAGGATAACAATTCTGTGGCAAATATGCAGCTCTCAGAGAAAGAAGTAGTCTTGCACTATTTGGAAACATAACATGAGCTTTAACTCATTGCATCCAAACGTAATACCACAGTCAAGATGACTCCAGTGTCATGGTGGGTGTTGGTGATGGAGACATGGGGGGACATAGTCAGTATGACTCAGGAGAGGAGTTCGTAGCTATAAGGATACCTTGTTAATTCTTCCAGTTTACATCCAAGTGAATACTTCTCTACACTTGGTGAAATATGAAACTCCAATACTTGGGCCAACTGATGCAAGCACCTGACTCACTGGAAAAGACCTTGATGCTGGGAAAGATTGAGCGCAGAAGGAGAAAGAGGCAGCAGAAGATCAGATGGTTAGATAGCATCATTGACTTAATGGACACAAATTTGAGCAAACTCTAGGAGATAGTGGAGGAAAGGGAAGCTTGGTGTGTTGCAGTCCATGGGGTCATCAAGAGTCAGACGTGACTTAGCCATTGAAAAACAACAACCAACAATCTTTATTTAAATAGAGTTGGGTGACCCAAAGTGGGTGCCCTCACATCCTGTGAGCAGAACACAACAAAAGCAGAGCCCAACAGGAAGAAGAAAGACTCTTCTTTCCTGGCAAGGACTCAGCTAATGAAAAACCATGAACTCTTTATTTACTATGGCCCTTCCAACTTTCCTTTTTCTCTAGGAAAGCTCTCTTTTTCTTGCCATGCATGTGGCTTCCCATGGTTGCAAACCCTGAATTGTAATTTTCTGATGATTTCAAATAAACCCATCTTTGCTAGAGAAGTAGCTGACAATTTATTTGTTTCAGGTCAACAACGTGTAGCCCTATAGTTCAGCCTAAATATGTCAAAGAATAAAAGGCATGTAGGGGTGAGAGAAATGGGGAGATGTTAACCAAAGGGTGCAAAGGTTTCAGTTATAAGATGTAAACATTTGGAGGATCCAATATACAGCAGTGATTATAAGTATACTATTTTATATGCTTGACATTTGCTAAAAGAGTAGATCTTAAGTGTTTTCATCACACACACACACACATACACACACAAAGGTAATTATGTGAGGCAATGGATATCATTAGCTTGACTATGGTAGCCATTTCAAAATGTATATCAAATAACCACATCGTATAGTCTTTGTTGCTGTTGTTTGGTTGCTTGCCAGGCTCCTCTCTCCATGGAATTCTCCAGACAAGAATACTGGAGGGGGTTGCTGTTTCCTTCTCCAGGGCATCTTCCTAGCCCAGAGATTGAACAGACATCTCCTGTAAGTCTCCTGCATTGCAGATGGATTCATTACTGCTGAGCCACCAGGGAAGCCCTTTTGTATACCTTAAATAGATACAATTGCATTAGTTAATTATACTTCAAAAAAGTTGGGGAAAAAATAAAATACAGTTCAATTTTCATTGAAAATTGGAATGATTTCTGATGTCACTTGTCTTGTTCATGTAAAATATAGATGTGTGCTCTTGTATAGTTGGGATCTGCTAAGTCTTTCATAAAAATATTTTCAAACTTTATTGAAATACTTATTTTCATTTGATCCCCAGATCTGTCTTACAGTACCACTGATTTTTCTCCTCACTTCGCTGAGTAGAAAACTGAGTCAGAATTTATGTTCTGAGGTTGGGAAACTAATGGTAGACTCATGAGAGTGTGTGTAGATCCTGGGAAATCTCATGGATTCTGAACTGACGACTCCGTGCTTCAGTGCGATGACTGATTTTTAGAACAGGAAATGAGGATGTATGTTAATGTTCTCCCTGCTCTACTGGTGAGTAAACTAAATGGGGGTACCTGTGGGGGTGTCATGACATGACTTTTAATCATACCACAAAGACCAAGCACCTGACAAGTTTGTAATAGCTATTTATTGAATGAATGAACAATTGATAGAATAACGACAACAACAAAAAAGCTGTTTGAAGGGGTTCAGACTCTTTTCAAACAACTATGGGGCTCAGATGCTTAGTCATGTCTGACTCTTTTGCAGCCCCATGGATTGTATTTCACCAGGCTCTTCTGTCCGTAGGATTCTCCTGCCACGATTACATCTGTAGGGAGCCATTTCCTACTCCAGGGCATCTTCTTGACCCAGAGATCAAACCTGAGTCTCTTGTGTCTCCTGCATTGGCAGGGGGATTCTTTACCACTAGTGCCACCTTGGAAATCCCAAACAACTATATATCCTAACATAATAAATATTATGAGCATGCTTCAGTTTGCTGTGCATGTCACCCTGTGTAATCTTAGTAAAAAGATGATTTATTCTAATTTCAAACTCCCCACCCCTCAGGCTTATAACCTTCTACTATATTTGAAACAGATTTCTAATGACCATAACCTATGACTATTTGACTGATTGCCACAGACATAATTTGGGAAATGGTTAGCTCTGAAAGATAAGGAATTACTTAAAACTTGCTTTAAAATTTAGGAGTTAGATTCCCTATCTCTTCCTCTTTTGTTTGGTTTGGTGGGCATTTCTCCTGTTCCTTTACCTGCTGAGTATTCCTCTGTCTCTTCATCTTGGTTATATTGCTGCATTTGGGATGGCCTTTTTATATTCTGGGAATTTGTATTGTTCTCTTTATTGTGGAGCTTCCTCACTGTGGGTGGGGTTGTATCAGTGGCTTGTCAAGGTTTCCAGATTAGGGAGGCTTGTGTTGGAGGTCCGGTGGGTGGAGCTGGGTTTCTTCTCTCTGGAGTGCAGTGGAGTGACCAGTAATGGGTTATGAGATGTCTAAAGTTTTGGATTAACTTTGAGCTGCCTGTATATTGAAGCTCAGGGGTGTGTTCCTGTGTTGCTGGAGAATTTGTGTGATATGTCTTGTTCTGGAACTTCTTGGCCCTTGGGTGGAGCTTTGTTTCAGTGTAGGTATGGAGGCGTTTGATGAGCTCCTATTGCTTAATGTTCCCTGAATTCAGGAGTTCTCTGATGTTTTCAAGCTTTGGACTTAAGCCTCCTGCTTCTGGTTTTTGGTTTTATTTTTACAGTGGTCTCTAGACTTCTCCATCTATACAGCACTGGTGATAAAACATCTAGGTTAAAGATGAAAGGTTTCTCCACATTGAGGGACACCCAGAGAGGTTCACTGGGTTACATGGAGAAGAGAAGAGGGAGGGGGTAGTTAGAGGTGACTGGAATGAGATGCGGTGAGATCAAAAGAGGAGAGAGCAAGCTAGTCAATAGTCACTTCCTTATGTGCGCTCCATAGTCTGGACCTCTCAGAGGTATTCACGGAGTTATACAGGGAAGAGGAGAGGGAGGAAGTAGACAGAGGTGGCCAGGAGAGTAAGAGAGAGTAATGAAAAGGAGAGAGACAAGTCCAGCCAGTAATCAGTTCCTTAGGTGTTCTCCACCATCTAGAACACACAGAGAATCACAGAGTTGGATATAGAAGAGATGGGGCGGGGGGGGGGGGGGGAAGAGACAGAGGCCACCTGGTGGAGAAAAAGGAGAGTCCAAAAGGAGGAGAGAGTGGTCAAGCCAGTAATCTCGCTGTCAGGTAAAATTGGGTTTTGAAATGTACAAAATTGACAACAAAAACTGAAAAGCAAAGATTAAAAAACCTAGAGTAGAGGTTGGATTTTCAAAAATACAATATTAAAGAGAAGAAGCAGAAGGAAGAAAGAAAAAAAGAAAAAATAATAAGAAAAAAAAGAAAGAAAAAAACCCACAAGATTAAAAAAGAAATACCAACAACAACCACACAAAGACTATATATGGTGTTTGCCCTAAAAAAAGTAGAGTTTGTTTTTTTTTTGAAAAGTAATAGTAAGTTATAGAAATTAAAAATTAGAGGAGAAATAGAAGACAACAATTTTAAACAAAGTTAGAAAAAGAAAAAAAAAAGGAATGATTGTAAAAATAGTGAAGATATATCTGGCCCTTCTCTGATGTTATGGGCCGTGTGGGGTCACTTCCAAGGTGGTTCCCTCTGTTTGACTTCTTCTGTTTGCTGGTCTCTTCAGTGTCTGAGTTCCGTCCTGACACAGGGGGGCGGTGGTGGACACTTTTTAATTTTTTTTTAGGCTCACTAGTTCAGTCGCGCTGCGGGGAGGGGGGGATGCTGCAAACAAATAGCACTGTCGTGGGCACACAGCGTCTCAGCCCCGCTGGACCTGTCCCCCGCCACGGCGAACAAACTGCTCCGGCTCCACGGTGCTCAGCCAGGAAACGTCCGAGGCTGGCCCCAGGCTGCGCGCACTTCCCCGGTCCAAGCCGCTCAGGTTTGGCGCCCAGGTAGCCCAAAGAGGCGCAGACTCAGTTGGGACTGCACCCTGCACCCCTCTCAGGTCCGAGCAGCTCAGGAGCTTGGCGAGCGCGGTCGCCGCGACTTGTCCCCTTCTCTGTCTCTACTGCTCAGTTTTCTGGGTGTACTGCTGGCGCTCCCTGTGAGGCGGATGGTGACTGTCCAGCACCCCCAGAAGTCTCAGCAAAGAAGCCTGCCCACAGTTTGTTAGGTAAAGTCTCTCTGGGGCTGCGATTGCCCCTTTCCAGTCCTTACGGCTCTGGCTGCCTGTCCCCGGCGGGGGATGGTCTGCCACCAGCTGTTTCCGTTCCATCCTCTGTTCTGTGCGCGGTCCTGGTGGGGTCTTATGTTCCAGCTTTTTGCATGGTAGCTATCCCCCAGTCTGGTTTGCTAGCCCAAGTTCGATCGCTCTGGTTACGCGTGGGGCGTTTCTGCCCGATTCTTACCGAGCGCGGCAGCCCGCGCCTCCTGCTCTTCCCTGCCCTGCCCCCACTTGCTAGTGGCAGATGCAGGCGTCTGCGCTGCTTTTCCGCTGGGGGAGTTACTGTTGGGCTTGTAATCTGTTGGTTTTAATTATTTATTTGTTTTTCCTTCCTGTTATGTTGCCCTCTGTGTTTCCAAGGCTCGCCACAGACTCGGCAGGGAGAGTGTTTCCTTGTGTTTGGAAACCTCTCTTCTTAGAGTTCCCTTCCCGGGAAGGGCTTCCTTTCCCGGGACGGAGCTCCCTCCCCACCTCCTTACCTGAGAAAGAATTCCGAATATTGATAGTGAAAATGATCCAAAATCTTGAAATCAAAATGGAATCACAGATAAATAGCCTAGAGACAAGGATTGAGAAGATGCAAGAAAGGTTTAACAAGGACCTAGAAGAAATAAAAAAGAGTGAATATACAATGAATAACTCAATAAATGAGATCAGAAACACTCTGGAGGCAACAAATAGTAGAATAACGGAGGCAGAAGATAGGATTAGTGAAATAGAAGATAGAATGGTAGAAATAAATGAATCAGAGAGAAAAAAAGAAAAACGAATTAAAAGAAATGAGGACAATCTCAGAGACCTCCAGGACAATATGAAACGCTCCAACATTCGAATTATAGGAGTCCCAGAAGAAGAAGACAAAAAGAAAGACCATGAGAAAATCCTTCAAGAGATAATAGTTGAAAACTTCCCTAAAATGGGGAAGGAAATAATCACCCAAGTCCAAGAAACCCAGAGAGTTCCAAATAGGATAAACCCAAGGCAAAACACCCCAAGACACATATTAATCAAATTAACAAAGATCAAACACAAAGAACAACTATTAAAAGCAGCAAGGGAAAAACAACAAATAACACACAAGGGGATTCCCATAAGGATAACAGCTGATCTCTCAATAGAAACTCTTCAGGCCAGGAGGGAATGGCAAGACATACTTAAAGTGATGAAAGAAAATAACCTACAGCCCAGATTACTATACCCAGCAAGGATCTCATTCAAATACAAAGGAAAAATGAAAAGCTTTATAGACAAGCAAAAGCTGAGAGAATTCAGCACCACCAAACCAACTCTCCAACAAATTCTAAAGGATATTCTCTAGAAAGGAAAGACAAAAAGGGAGTATAAACCTGAACCCAAAATAATAAAACAAATGGCAACGGGATCATACTTATCAATAATTACCTTAAATGTAAATGGATTGAATGCCCCAACCAAAAGGCAAAGACTGGCTGAATGGATACAAAAACAAGAACCCTCTATATGCTGCTTACAAGAGACCCACCTCAAAACAAGGGACACATACAGACTGAAAGTGAAGGGTTGGAAAAAGATATTCCATGCAAATAGAGACCAAAAGAAAGCAGGAGTGGCAATACTCATATCCGATAAAATAGACTTTAAAACAAAGGCTGTGAAAAGAGACAAAGAAGGCCACTACATAATGATCAAAGGATCAATCCAAGAAGAAGATATAACAATTATAAATATGTATGCACCCAATATAGGAGCACCGCAATATGTAGGACAAATGCTAACAAGTATGAAAGGGGAAATTAACAACAACACAATAATAGTGGGAGACTTTAATACCCCACTCACACCTATGGACAGATCAACTAAACAGAAAATTAACAAAGAAACGCAAACTTTAAATGATACATTAGACCAGTTAGACCTAATTGATATCTATAGGACATTTCACCCCAAAACAATGAATTTCACCTTTTTCTCAAGTGCTCATGGAACCTTCTCCAGGATAGATCACAACCTGGGCCATAAATATAACCTTGATAAATTCAAAAAAATCGAAATCATTCCAAGCATCTTTTCTGACCATAATGCACTAAGATTAGATCTCAATTACAGGAGGAAAACTATTAAAAATTCCAACATATGGAGGCTGAACAACACGCTTCTGAATAACCAACAAATCACAGAAGAAATCAAAAAAGAAATCAAAATATGCATAGAAACTAATGAAAATGAAAACACAACAACCCAAAACCTGTGGGACACTATAAAAGCAGTGCTAAGAGGAAAGTTCATAGCAATACAGGCATACCTCAAGAAACAAGAAAAAAGTCAAATAAATAACCTAACTCTACACCTAAAGCAACTAGAAAAGGAAGAATTGGAGAACCCCAGAGTTAGCAGAAGGAAAGAAATCTTAAAAATTAGGGCAGAAATAAATGCAAAAGAAACAAAAGAGACCATAGCAAAAATCAACAAAGCCAAAAGCTGGTTCTTTGAAAGGATAAATAAAATTGACAGACCATTAGCCAGACTCATCAAGAAGCAAAGAGAGAAAAATCAAATCAATAAAATTAGAAATGAAAATGGAGAGATCACAACAGACAACACAGAAATACAAAGGATCATAAGAGACTACCATCAGCAATTATATGCCAATAAAATGGACAACCTGGAAGAAATGGACAAATTCTTAGAAAAGTACAATTTTCCAAAACTGAACCAGGAAAAAATAGATAATCTTAACAGACCCATCACAAGCACGGAAATTGAAACTGTAATCAGAAATCTTCCAGCAAACAAAAGCCCAGGTCCAGACGGCTTCACAGCTGAATTCTACCAAAAATTTCGAGAAGAGCTAACACCTATGCTACTCAAACTCTTCCAGAAAATTGCAGAAGAAGGGAAACTTCCAAACTCATTCTATGAGGCCACCATCACCCTAGTACCAAAACCTGACAAAGATACTACAAAAAAAGAAAACTACAGGCCAATATCACTGATGAACATAGATGCAAAAATCCTCAACAAAATTCTAGCAATCAGAATCCAACAACACATTAAAAAGATTGTACACCATGACCAAGTGGGCTTTATCCCAGGGATGCAAGGATTCTTCAACATCTGCAAATCAATCAATGTAATTCACCACATTAACAAATTGAAAAATAAAAGCCATATGATTATCTCAATAGATGCAGAGAAGGCCTTTGACAAAATTCAACATCCATTTATGATAAAAACTCTCCAGAAAGCAGGAATAGAAGGAACATACCTCAACATAATAAAAGCTATATATGACAAACCCACAGCAAACATTATCCTCAATGGTGAAAAATTGAAAGCATTTCCCCTAAAGTCAGGAACAAGACAAGGGTGCCCACTTTCACCACTACTATTCAACATAGTTCTGGAAGTTTTAGCCACTGCAATCAGAGCAGAAAAAGAAATAAAAGGAATCCAGATTGGAAAAGAAGAAGTAAAACTCTCACTGTTTGCAGATGACATGCTCCTCTACATAGAAAACCCTAAAGACTCTACCAGAAAATTACTAGAGCTAATTAATGAATATAGTAAAGTTGCAGGATATAAAATCAACACACAGAAATCCCTTGCATTCCTTTACACTAATAATGAGAAAGTAGAAAAAGAAATTAAGGAAACAATTCCATTCACCATTGCAACAGAAAGAATAAAATACTTAGGAATATATCTACCTAAAGAAACTAAAGACCTATATATAGAAAACTATAAAACACTGATGAAAGAAATCAAAGAGGACACTAATAGATGGAGAAATATACCATGCTCATGGATCGGAAGAATCAATATAGTGAAAATGAGTATACTACCCAAAGCAATTTACAAATTCAATGCAATCCCTATCAAGATACCGGCGATATTTTTCACAGAACTAGAACAAATAATTTCAAGATTTGTATGGAAATACAAAAAACCACGAATAGCCAAAGCAATCTTGAGAAAGAAGAATGGAACTGGAGGAATCAACCTGCCTGACTTCAGGCTCTACTACAAAGCCACAGTCATCAAGACAGTATGGTATTGGCACAAAGACAGAAATATAGATCAATGGAACAAAATAGAAAGCCCAGAGATAAATCCACACACATATGGACACCTTATCTTTGACAAAGGAGGCAAGAATATAAAATGGAAAAAGACAATCTCTTTAACAAGTGGTGCTGGGAAAACTGGTCGACCACTTGTAAAAGAATAAAACTAGATCACTTTCTAACACCACACACAAAGATAAACTCAAAATGGATTAAAGATCTAAATGTAAGACCAGAAACTATAAAACTCCTAGAGGAGAACATAGGCAGAACCCTCTCCAACATAAACCACAGCAGGATCCTCTATGATCCACCTCCCAGAATTCTGGAAATAAAAGCAAAAATAAACAAATGGGACCTAATTAAAATTAAAAGCTTCTGCACAACAAAGGAAAATAAAAGCAAAGTGAAAAGACAGCCTTCCGAATGGGAGAAAATAATAGCAAATGAAGCAACGGACAAACAACTAATCTCAAAAATATACAAGCAACTTATGCAGCTCAATTCCAGAAAAATAAATGACCCAATCAAAAAATGGGCCAAAGAACTAAATAGACATTTCTCCAAAGAAGACATACGGATGGCTAACAAACACATGAAAAGATGCTCAACATCACTCATTATTAGAGAAGTGCAAATCAAAACCACAATGAGGTACCACTTCACACCAGTCAGAATGTCTGCGATCCAAAAATCTGCAAGCAATAAATGCTGGAGAGGGTGTGGAGAGAAGGGAACCCTCCTACACTGTTGGTGGGAATGCAAACTAGTACAGCCACTATGGAGAACACTGTGGAGATTCCTTAAAAAATTGCAAATAGAACTGCCTTATGACCCAGCAATCCCACTGCTGGGCATACACACTGAGGAAACCAGAATTGAAAGAGACACATGTACCCCAATATTCATCGCAGCATTGTTTATAATAGCCAGGACATGGAAACAACCTAGATGTCCATCAGCAGATGAATGGATAAGAAAGCTGTGGTACATATACACAATGGAGTATTACTCAGCCGTTAAAAAGAATACATTTGAATCAGTTCTGATGAGATGGATGAAACTGGAGCCAATTATACAGAGTGAAGTAAGCCAGAAAGAAAAACACCAATACAGTATACTAACACATATATATGGAATTTAGGAAGATGGCAATGATGACCCTGTATGCAGGACAGCAAAAAAGACACAGATGTGTATAACGGACTTTTGGACTCAGTGGGAGAGGGAGAGGGTGAGATGACTTGGGAGAATGGTATTGAAACATGTATAATATCATGTAAGAATCGAATTGCCAGTCTATGTCCGATGCAGGA